>NC_141693.1:1849063576-1849338576 GCF_964263255.1 Lissotriton vulgaris | reverse complement strand
GCACGTCAGTTTTAAATTCATAAGTCCCCGCCCAGGTGGGCGCGGCCGTCACCGCGGCCTTCTGGATCTTGTAGTGCTCCCAGTATAATCAAGTGAATTGCAGCTGTGAAATCCCCTCAAATTGTCCAAAATTAACACCACAGTTGGTTGCGATAGTCTCTCGTGGTGATAAGGAGGCACACATTATGTTCATCCATGGAGGTGCACCCGTCCCACAATAGCGGCGTAGTTAAACACCACCGCAGGGCTGCACGAGAGTGCAGCAGGGCTGAACTCGCGACTCAGACTGCGCCGCTTAAAATCAAACACTCAAGTTGCCTGCAGTGAGTCAGCCCACACGAGTGCATAAATTTACCCTCTTTATTTCATGGCAGGAACGGCTTTCCCTTATCAGCACAAGCGCTTCGCCATCTTAGTCCTGCGTTTGCCCAACGCGTTTCATGCTTAGCAGCATTTCATCAGGGGCTCCAGGTAGGTAAGGGGACACAGCCCGCAATGAGCACGTCAGTTTTAAATTCATAAGTCCCCGCCCAGGTGGGCGCGGCCGTCACCGCGGCCTTCTGGATCTTGTAGTGCTCCCAGTATAATCAAGTGAATTGCAGCTGTGAAATCCCCTCAAATTGTCCAAAATTAACACCACAGTTGGTTGCGATAGTCTCTCGTGGTGATAAGGAGGCACACATTATGTTCATCCATGGAGGTGCACCCGTCCCACAATAGCGGCGTAGTTAAACACCACCGCAGGGCTGCACGAGAGTGCAGCAGGGCTGAACTCGCGACTCAGACTGCGCCGCTTAAAATCAAACACTCAAGTTGCCTGCAGTGAGTCAGCCCACACGAGTGCATAAATTTACCCTCTTTATTTCATGGCAGGAACGGCTTTCCCTTATCAGCACAAGCGCTTCGCCATCTTAGTCCTGCGTTTGCCCAACGCGTTTCATGCTTAGCAGCATTTCATCAGGGGCTCCAGGTAGGTAAGGGGACACAGCCCGCAATGAGCACGTCAGTTTTAAATTCATAAGTCCCCGCCCAGGTGGGCGCGGCCGTCACCGCGGCCTTCTGGATCTTGTAGTGCTCCCAGTATAATCAAGTGAATTGCAGCTGTGAAATCCCCTCAAATTGTCCAAAATTAACACCACAGTTGGTTGCGATAGTCTCTCGTGGTGATAAGGAGGCACACATTATGTTCATCCATGGAGGTGCACCCGTCCCACAATAGCGGCGTAGTTAAACACCACCGCAGGGCTGCACGAGAGTGCAGCAGGGCTGAACTCGCGACTCAGACTGCGCCGCTTAAAATCAAACACTCAAGTTGCCTGCAGTGAGTCAGCCCACACGAGTGCATAAATTTACCCTCTTTATTTCATGGCAGGAACGGCTTTCCCTTATCAGCACAAGCGCTTCGCCATCTTAGTCCTGCGTTTGCCCAACGCGTTTCATGCTTAGCAGCATTTCATCAGGGGCTCCAGGTAGGTAAGGGGACACAGCCCGCAATGAGCACGTCAGTTTTAAATTCATAAGTCCCCGCCCAGGTGGGCGCGGCCGTCACCGCGGCCTTCTGGATCTTGTAGTGCTCCCAGTATAATCAAGTGAATTGCAGCTGTGAAATCCCCTCAAATTGTCCAAAATTAACACCACAGTTGGTTGCGATAGTCTCTCGTGGTGATAAGGAGGCACACATTATGTTCATCCATGGAGGTGCACCCGTCCCACAATAGCGGCGTAGTTAAACACCACCGCAGGGCTGCACGAGAGTGCAGCAGGGCTGAACTCGCGACTCAGACTGCGCCGCTTAAAATCAAACACTCAAGTTGCCTGCAGTGAGTCAGCCCACACGAGTGCATAAATTTACCCTCTTTATTTCATGGCAGGAACGGCTTTCCCTTATCAGCACAAGCGCTTCGCCATCTTAGTCCTGCGTTTGCCCAACGCGTTTCATGCTTAGCAGCATTTCATCAGGGGCTCCAGGTAGGTAAGGGGACACAGCCCGCAATGAGCACGTCAGTTTTAAATTCATAAGTCCCCGCCCAGGTGGGCGCGGCCGTCACCGCGGCCTTCTGGATCTTGTAGTGCTCCCAGTATAATCAAGTGAATTGCAGCTGTGAAATCCCCTCAAATTGTCCAAAATTAACACCACAGTTGGTTGCGATAGTCTCTCGTGGTGATAAGGAGGCACACATTATGTTCATCCATGGAGGTGCACCCGTCCCACAATAGCGGCGTAGTTAAACACCACCGCAGGGCTGCACGAGAGTGCAGCAGGGCTGAACTCGCGACTCAGACTGCGCCGCTTAAAATCAAACACTCAAGTTGCCTGCAGTGAGTCAGCCCACACGAGTGCATAAATTTACCCTCTTTATTTCATGGCAGGAACGGCTTTCCCTTATCAGCACAAGCGCTTCGCCATCTTAGTCCTGCGTTTGCCCAACGCGTTTCATGCTTAGCAGCATTTCATCAGGTGATGGTTGCTTTAAAACTGCTGTGCCGGATCTGCAGGCAAAGATTGTGACCCATGAGGAAGTGCTTTTCCAGCACGAAACGCGTCGGGGTGAACAATAATCAAGTAATGTTGCAGTGTGTTCTGGCTTCTACGTGGCATTCTTCGTGAAATAAAGAGCTGAATACTTACCTCCAGTGTGTGGGCTTCCCTACAGCAGGCAAAACTTTTGATTTTGGATATATATATATATATATATATATATATATATATATATATATATATATATATATTTTATTTTTTTTGTGATTTTAGGGTTTAGAAGTGAGTAGAGGTGAGTAGAGGCTTGGGGTAATTTTAGAGTAGAGGAGTGTGTAGAGATAAAGGGAGGTAAGGGTGATTTTAGGATTCAGGGTGGGTAGAGCTAAAAGGAGGTAAGAACCATTTTAGGGTTCAGCAATAGGTCAAGGTGAAGAAAAGTCAGGTCACTAAGTTACAGGGGTGGGAATTGGTAAAGGGAGGAAAGGGTAATTTTTGGGTTTAGTGATGGGTAGAGTTGACGGGAGGCATGAGTGAGCAGAGGTAAATGGAGGTAAGCTGAATTTATGGTTCAGGGGTGAGTAGAGGTAAAGGAAGGCAAGATGAAAAACCTTTTGAGAACACTACATGCTTGATGATGAATAAAGTGTAACCCGAGAGGCTTGCATTATTTTAGATTACAAATAATTTCTGTTCCCAGAACTGGCCCCGGTGTACTATATTCTCTTACTGAAGTGTGCTGAAAATTCTTTTACAATTGTTTTGAATTAAAACTAATACAAATGGCTCGGGTGGAGAATATACTCTAACCAACGAATAAATAAAAGTGACGGTGTCAAACATTAATTCTTAAAAACACATACTCTCTAACAACAGCCTTAAAGGAAGGGAGTGGCTTAACCCTTTCGATGCTCATGACGAGCTCAGCTCGTCATGAGGCACGGTTGAGCTATGCTTATGACGAGCTGAGCTCGTCATGAAACCATAGTATTCATAAAAGTACAGCACAGGAGGGGAAAAGCCACAGCAGCCAAGGTGCTAATAAATCAGTAAAAGTGAAGGGATGTCAAAATGTATGTTTGTGGATTACAAGTTTTATAATGGAGAGGATGTTTTAGTCATCCTCAGACATGTAGTGTATTAAACAGGTTAATGTTTCATGCTTACAGCTCAAAAACAACAGTGTAAATCAAGTCAGTATATGCAGAGACCGGCACTGTCACCCTGGGGGTAACTGGGTGCTGGGGTACAAGGTCTCAGTTGAAAAGTGAGGTCATGCGTTTTTCTGAAATCCGCCAAGGAGGGTGCTGTTCGAAGGTGTAGGGAAAGCTCGCTCCAGGTCTTGGTGACAATGAAGGAGAAAGCAAGGCCACTGCTGCAATAGATACGGTTGGTGTGCACGAAGGCTAGCAAGGTGGAGTGCAGGTATCTGGTGTGTTGATTAAGTGGAGTCAGTGGTTGAAGTAAGTAGGGGCTTGAGCGTGAAGGGCCTTGTAGGTATGTGTGAGGGTCTTGAACTGGAATCTCTTCTGGATAGGGAGCCATTGGAGGTTTCTGAGGTGGAAGGTGATGTGGGTCCATTTGGGGTGATCCAGAATGAGCCTGGCTGCAGTTTTCTGTATGACCTGGAGTCTCTTGAGAAGCTGGGTTAAGAGGACGAGTAAAGAGATTTGCCGTAGTCGAGGCAGCTGGTGACTAGGTCCTGGGTGACTGTCTTCCAGGTGCTGAATGGGATACATCTAAAGATTCTGCAGAGGGTGTGGAAGCAGGAGGGGGCAAATGCGTTGATCTGCCGCTTCGTTACGTTACGTTAAAAATATTTATACCGCGCACATACACCAACGGTTTCTTGGCGCTCGTAACAAACTGCAGAGATCATGGTGAAGGAGTTACTCATATGCTGACTGAAAAAGCAGGGTTTTTAACTGTCTGCGGAAGCAGTCATAGCTGGGACAAAGACTGAGTGTGGAAGGCATGGTGCGTTTGCAATCAAGGATGATGCCAAGAATGCGTACATGGTCTGTTGGTGTGTGTTCGAGTTCGGCTGGCTACCAGCTGTGGTTCCATATGGATGTGTTACTACAGAAGTACTTACGTCTTGTCAGTTTAATTTAAGGCAATTGGCTCTCCTCCAGCTGGCTATGTTGGTCATGGAGTGGCAGAAGTTTGTTCTGGGGGCGGGGGGCTTCGGTGAGCAATAGGATGAGTTGCCTGTATAGGATGTGATGTTTAGATCGTGTAGTTTGTGTAGACAATGAGACACTGTAGAGTGAAATGTACTTTATAGCAAGAGATTTATCACTTGTTTGTAAACTTTGAAAAATTAGCTTTACAATAAAGTAATTTTGTACTAACAGTGTGATTTGGAATCTTCTCTGGCCTTGTTATCAAATAGGCCAAGTCCGAAATATTCCATTTGACGAACACCACGCTCCCCTTTGCACTAGACATCCCTTTGCGCTGGTGTCTCCCCCCCCTTTGGTATCTCGGTATTACACGGCAACGCAAAGCATCTGAAGTCATCCGCCTGAACTATGGCTGTGCAATCGACTGATTATCGACGCAAATTGATTGATTGATTACACCCCCATTGTCGATCGCAGGTGGAATAGCTATAATTAAGATGGTTGTGCTGACCCATTTCTTATATCTGTTTTTAAAGTATCCCCATCCCACTCACACCTAAATTTTTTAGACCATTAGGCGCATGCTAATCAGGATGCTTTGGGCCGACGGATAGGCCCGCATAGGATGTCAAACACTCGCAACGCCCTTTGCGCGGGGCGGGTTTGGGGCAAGATATTTTTATCTATATTAATACACTATGCATATCTTTAGTATCATCCCTGACACGGACGCCCCGGTGCCCATCGGGCTCTGCCGGACCGCTCCTCCCCTTCCACCCCGTCCTGAGTGGGACCTACCCCACATGTGACCTTGATCACCCCACGCCTTTGCCCCGGAATAGGAAGTTTACCTCTGCAGACACACATTGACACTCTTCCCACTACACCAACCATTTACCCTCATCCTTCCTCTTTAAGCCATCTTCCTCTCCTTATTCTCTCCCTCTCGGTTAAGTTCGGGTGTCAAAATAGTTTCCCTTTGACACGTTTGTTATGAAGCTGTGAATATAACAGTTATAAATGACTGTCTAATCCAGATCATTCACGCAGCAACTTCACGATGGGGGAGATACCACAAGCTAACTAATAGACGAGATCAGGGGAAGGCGCACAAACGAGAGAACACACCGCCTCACATCACATCTCATCCCCATATCTCAAACTACAATGCGCAAAACACCATACGGCGTCACGTTTGCAGGAACAGAAAGTCACCATTTCTTCTCATATTTTCCATCGATCCTGCCAAAGCAATGTTATGTGTGTTAAACAACTCACCATGTATTACCATTGTGTTGTATAGTCGTTAGGGTGTGGTGCAGATTATGTCTATCATTTCCTCTTGTTCAATAGCTAAGTGTGTAGTGAACATAAATGCTGGAAAACTAATAAAATATATTCAAACAAAAGAAATGCATATCTTTAGTATCATCCAGACGCACCGCTACAATACCATTAGCCAGAACCGTCACAGGCTCGCCCCCGTTCTCTCTCCTCCATTCTTCCTCTTGGTCTGAAGAGATCAAGAACTGAGATCCAAACATTGCATACCACGTGCTGGGCTTGGGAAAAACTTTGCAGTTATCTGAAAATGTATTTCCTTTATCCTCCATACTTGCGGCTACCGAACAATACATGGCAATCCCCAACCACTACAACATTGACCAGGCACGCACACACTCCCGTTGTGGGCCCCGTACTAAGGGGAGGGTTTGTTTTGAGACACCCAGTTACGTCTGTCTCGGACATGGCTTCAGGACAGGACATGTCCTCATTGGACAGATTTCTTTTACATAGGACACAAATCTCAATGGTCACCGCGATACAGCCCTCAAAAGGGGAACCGCAGGAATTCCCCACCCTATCCACAGTAATTATATCGCCTGACAGTACACATCTGGTTTCTTGCTTATACCATCTTGCTCAGACACTCCGTCCAGAAGGGACGGGAGGGGCACCAGCAACATACGAGAGGGATCTGGGCCACCCATGTCGGACAAATCTAGGGCATACTGCTGCAAACAGACTAGCTATATATCCAGCAATTAAAAGCATAAGCTTCTCCATTTCAAATACTTAAACAAAGCCTAGGTTACCACCAAACTCCTTGCGAGGATGGACCCCACCAGGCCCCATAGCTGCCCGCGATGTGCAGCTCACCACACCGACTTCATCCATTTGGTGAGGAACTGCCCCCCTCTCTTGACGTACTGGGAAGCGGTTTTAAGACAGCTTGCACTAATGATTAAGACCGAGCTGACCGCCCTCTCCATTACTTGCACTAATGGGATATGTCTGGCCTGTGAGGGCTGGAATTCGACGCTTTACTGCTATTGCCCTATTATTGGCCAAAAGGCAGATTTCCGTGCATTGGGGTGGTTCTATGCCACCGCCAGTGAAAGCCTGGATGAGATATTTACAGTACTGTGACAATACTAGTGATGTGTATGTGACACTGCTACCTCTGGCCTCCAGACCTAAAAAACATTTGGCAGTAGCTCCGCTCCCATCTGTTACTCCAACCTGAACTGACTGACTGATTGATGCACAATTAAAGCTGTGATAGAAGATGTGCTCGCCAGCTACTTAGATGAATATATCGTCCTCTTTGCTTCTCTCCCTTAGTACATACATCTGCATAGCTATTTGGTCGTTGTTGAACTACCTACCACTGTCGTGCTACATGCGATTGCCTATTTTATATGTTATGCACTGTATATGCTGTAGCAACTGTGAAAAAATGCAATATAAACAGGTTTTTTTAAAAACCTGCAACAAGTACAACATTATGGGTTTAACCTCGATATTATACTGTCATCAGTAACTGAAATGGCTTCCCTCAAAATCATTGCAAAAGCAGAAAACCTGAACGGCAATTTCTGTAACTTACTCAAACCTACAGATAAACTGGATTTCCTTCAATGCTTCATTTCAAAAGAAGAATGTTGCAACCAAGCCAAAATCAAGGTCCTTTACTTCAGCTATAGTAACATTTAAAGTAACTTGTATTCCCCAACTGCAACAATGATGTATGAAACTGTGAAGCTGATCGCTTTGCAGAGACTGATCAATCAAGACTTAAAACGACGCTTTCCTAAGACTACCCTTGTGTTAAAAGTGCCTCATTCATTTAACAGGCATCTCGGTTGTATTACCATGATATAGTGTAAAACTAAGTAAACTACATCTGCGGGAGATCTTATCACATTAGCTTTAATCTAACTGTAAAGTTTAAAGTCCCAAGTGCCAATGCACTATATCAACTTTGTCACCATTCTCATACTGATACTACCCAGTCCATAACCAGCAGAATTCTTCAGTCTGCTGGAAGTGGGAGTCCATTCAAAGTACTGATTTAATTTACACTATTCGCCTAGATTGCTAAATCCTTATAAGAGAATAAAGTTTTAAAATGTGTATATAGTCCTAACACAGCCTGGGCAATATATGTATTGTGCACTATGTTATGTATTCCTAACAGCACTTTAAGGGTAAGATAAGATCTCAGAATCAAAGTTTAAAAAAACTGAAGTTCATAGCATTCACTAACCTGGCAATAGTATCTGGTTCCTGCATCAAGGCAATACTTTTGACAAGGTTTGCCCAGTTTCCCAGAAATATCTTTGGCCCCAAGAACTTGCCTTTAAAAATGCAAACATTATTTTCAAATACGACACTGCTGACTGAATATTTATGTTGGATTACAATATCAGTTACACTGTATCGGAGACCATTGCTCACAATCTAATAAATTATGGCGTGCTACTTATTTCAAACCTAGAACCTGGAGTCTAGGAGTCTGGAGCGACCGCGGAGCCTGTGACTAGGCTAGGTAGCCCCCACGCTGCAACGCTACCTTCTCCTGCCTGCTGCCTTCCAGGTAGCCACCTCACTTCCTGGTTCGCCGCTGCCTGCTTCGGGCGACCCAGCCGCCGCTGAGCCGCCCGCCCCAGACTCTTCCCGCCGCTGCCTCCCTGCGACCCCGTCCCCCGCCAGCCCATTGGCCGTCCCGCTCCCGCCACCCAGCTGACCCTCCCTCCCGGCTCCTTACTTATGACGCCCCCAGAGCGACCGCGCAGCGGACGCGCTGCGCTTGGACTGCGCCCAGCGCCCGAAGCCCTGGCCCCCGCAGACTCCAGCCCACACGCCGGACTTACGATGCCGCACCCTCAACACCGGCCGGATCCCCAGCTGCCACCGAGCCACCCGAGACGCACCCACGGACCCTTCACCTGCCAATCCTGCAAATTCTCCTGCATCCGGACCTGTACCGCAGCCACCAGGTCGAGCGCCAGCAACCACCACCTGAAGTGCATCCTGCTCAACACCCGCTCCGTCCACAGATACGCCGTGGAACTCTGGAACCTGCTCGACACCACATCTCCAGACGTCGTCTTCCTCACGGAAACATGGATGAACGCCTCCTCAGCGCCCGATATCGCCATCGCCATCCCGGACGGATACAAGATCACCCGGAAGGACCGCGTCAACCAGACAGGAGGAGGTATCGCCATCGCCCACAAGAACACCATCCGCATCACGACCAACTCCGGCGACACCCTCACAGCCGTCGAACATCTCCACTACAGCAGGGGTTGGCCGCTAGCAGTGGATTGAGCTTAGGACATGCAGCCAACCCTACCACTATGGACAACCCAAGAATTGCATTATGTGTGCAAAACATGATTTGTATGGCTGCTGTGCAAGTTCTGGATTGTGGAATTTCAGTAGTTTATAGCTTTTGTTTTTTAACCTTACTACACTTAACCTGTGATTTCCTTTTTGTTGATATTTACACAGACACGTATTTAAGACCACAGCACTGAAGAAGTGAGACACCTCACTGTAGATTCAAAATTCCAACCTTCTGGTAGTGTTCTACAGCAGTTTCAAGCCAGACCGCTTCACTGGAGCAGTTCCCATGTGGTGGCCTGGAATTCAGATCTGAAATCTACTCTGGAAGAGCGGAGCAGGCGGAATGCCATGCAGAACAAGTCAAAGGCCAGAAGTCACAGTCAAAGGACTATTTTAAGCCAAGCACAGTAGGCAGCACGCTCACCAGTTCGATAAGCTCATAAGACACTACATACATAAAATGAAGTGGGCCTGAATGCCTCACAGTGTTTTTCTTTAGGCTAGTGATGACTGCAACATCGAGATACTCCTGCAGGTGTGCTTTTCAAATACACATTACATAAATGAAGTGTGCCGTGCCCATTCTTATGGCGAGAGCCGGGAGCAGGGTAGCAACAGTTCCATTTCCAGCTGGTACAAGCCATGGCCTAAGCTAGTGCCAGGCCATGCACATGTTTCTATCTCTAGTATATTGGTGAATCATCCTTTCAAGACCAAATTTTGTTAACTACAAATAGATCAACTAAATGACATTGAAATTGTACAAACAAAAACAATCTTCCACTTCTTTACGGAAAATAAGGATACATGTTCCTTCAATCTGATATTTTGGGATTCCATTAAAGCCACACAGAACAATCAGCATCACAGCCCACAAGCAACAAAAGCAACTATTTTGCTTTGAATGAATTAGAGGCTGAAATTAAACTTCTGGAAAAATCACCATCAAAAGGTAGGGTTAGGGAACCAATTAAAGAACCTCAAATACAAATAGAACGGCTTATTAAAAAGGGTAAAGAGCATTACTTGCAGAAAAGTAGAAAACTAACAGCCAAGCCCATCAACAGATCAGAATTCACGTAACAAACAGAAACAAGCATTTACAATGCAATGGTCTCGGCATTGTTAAAGTTAGAGCCATTGGCATTGTTCACGACATAATTTTTATTTATGTTTTTGTTTTGAAAACATAAATAAATGACATTGTCATTTACAATGCCAATAGCTTAATAGCTCGCAAATGCGAGACCTATTGCATTTGCACCCACACAGAGCCACCCACATAGAGCCACCCAGGCGCACACAGACAGAGCCACCCAGGCGCACACAGACAGAGCCACCCAGGCGCACACAGACAGAGCCACCCAGGCGCACACAGACAGAGCCACCCAGGCGCACACAGACAGAGCCACCCAGGCGCACACAGACAGAGCCACCCAGGCGCACACAGACAGAGCCACCCAGGCGCACACAGACAGAGCCACCCAGGCGCACACAGACAGAGCCACCCAGGCGCACACAGACAGAGCCACCCAGGCGCACACAGACAGAGCCACCCAGGCGCAGACAGAGCCACCCACGTGCACACAGACAGAGCCACCCACGCGCACACAGACAGAGCCACCCACGCGCACACAGACAGCCACCCACGGCACACAGAGCCACCCACGCACACACAGAGACACACACACGCACACAGACAGACAGCCACACACACGCCTGCCCAAGTTATGTGATCAGTTGTTACTATTCCTGCATCCAGATATCAGTGTACTTGTTTGTGATTGAATATCCGTATCATCATGAGATACTAAACACAGTTTTGAGTTGGAAATTGAAAGTAGCATCAAAAGAGATAGAAGCTGAAATTATTGGCAAACAGGTCACCTTGTTGTAAATGGGTGCCACTGGTCACACTGCAGAGCGTGGGGTTGGGGTGGGGCTGAGGGGTGGCGGGGGCCTTCTTCATCTGCACCAGCGCCAGAGGTCCTTTGGCCACAGTTTATAATTCCACATTGAAATGGTGTCATTTTAAAATACGATTAGTCAATTAAGTTTTACTTTGCGGTGCATTAACCCAGCTTTGTATCCCTCAGAGGTCGATAAAAAACATTTAATAACTGCACCAATTTACTGAGCACCCAGAGATGGCAGTGTTCGCTCTATGTGCTGTAAAATATAAGAGATTAAGAAAGACGACATTGGAGCCAAGATGGCGGCGGAGACGGACGTGTAATCGCCCGGCTCCCCGAGCCTGTTTTGCTACTAATCTATCCTGATTACTATCCTGCTTCAAAGTAGCCGTGATAGGACGAGGGAGGCGCGCTGTTGGTGGCGTTTCTCCGGTGCTCCTACCTGCCCGATTGCTGGTTGTAACGGCGGGCTTTCTCGACGACCGGTGCCGAGCCCTGGACCAGTGCCCCGGGTCGATGTGCCCGGCTGGAGACAGCCGGAGTTCCTTGGATCCCACCGAAGGGTGGTGTGCCTGCGTCCCCCGCTTCGACTGCCTGTCAGGTGCCCGCACCGATTCCTCCTGTGACAGTGCTACTCGACCGGCAGTGGGTTCTCATTGCTTCGTCCCCTCAGAGCGGTGTGGAGGTGAGCCGCGCTGCTTTGTACTTGGTGAGGCGGAAATGGCCGCTGCGACTCGCCATTGCTTCACGCCGGGACGAGTCTCCATGACGGGACCGACAGGACTCATTGCACGCTAATGAGGGGAGCTCAGGAATTTGTATGAGATCGCTCTCCAGCTGCTTATCGTGGGATCCACCCGTACAAGTAGATACCCCTTTGTTGGTGCACAATATGGCGGTCATCCCCTCTGCAACACGAATGGACTCCGTCTCTGCCCCTGAAGGTGTTGCCCTCCATGGCTTTAAGTGGCGGTCGGAACACTTTGCTGAACTCCGCACTGCCGATTCACTAGATCGGCCGCCTAACATCACCCATGCCTCCATCCTTGCAGCGCTAGCCGATTTAAGGGCAGACTGGCATGATCGCTACTGTGCACTCGGCGCGAAGTTGGAAGCAGCCGCCCTCTGGCCGGAGAGTGCCGCGCCAGCTGGCCCCCCTTGTGGGATCGACCGAGTCTCTCCTGATATCGAATTGGGGACATTGTTGCCGCGAAACGATCAGCTGGAGCAACATTCTGAGTCTGGAATCTCTGCAGGACTGCCGCCAGCCCATGTCGTGGAAGCTACATTGTTTCCTAGCCTGCCTCAGCTTTCACTGTCGGACAATGGACCCCTATCCTCGTTTGTGGCTCAGCTGTAGATGCAACTATGTTTCTACGCTGCCCAGGCTGGAGGTGCTGTGGTTTTAAATCGCTGTTTTATGCTGCATTGGGTGGACTTGGGTGCAGCACTATTCTGGATCAATGCCATGGTTTGTGACTGGGTGTGTACAATCTGTGCAGGGGGACCTTCTCCTTGTAGATGGCGGCCATCTTACCCCTTTGTTCTATCTGGGGCGGTGTGTTATCCGGGGTCATATTTGGATAGACGCTTGAAATCTGGCCAGGGTTAGGAGTGACCTTCGTGTTAACTGTGCTTGAGGGACGGGTGGGGGCCCGGGGCGGGACGCTTCCTCGACGCGTGCTGAAGCGATTTTGATGCATCTCCCTGCTTTCTGTATGTATGGACGCTCTGATTTTGTTGTGGTGGGAAGTGGAGAGATCTAATGGCCGGGGAGTTCGGGTGATTTGGAATTTGGCCCTCCTCCAGTAATAGGGAATTCTTTTTCTATTTCTTCCTTTCCTTTCTCTATATTTCGGGTTCTTTAGTGGGCGACAGGCACTTTGCCGGGGGGGGTAGGCCGTAGCCTCCGCATGGATGTAGGGGGGGGGGGGGGTGGGGGGGTTGGGGGGGGGGTTTAATTTCATACAGTTCATTTCTATGGGCCTTTCTATTTTCTGCGCTTTCTTTACCTGTTTCTGTCCTGGGTCAGAGGGAAGGGTTAGTGGGAGGAGCTATGCGTGGCGTGTACTTGCCAGTTTACGTTCTTGCTGCTTCGCCTTGATCCGCCATGTTGTCTTTGGTGCTAGCTTATACGGTCTATTCCATACTATGCTGTTGCCTACTCATGATGTGAAGTAATGATACGGACTCAGTACTCCTTGATCTCTATTCTTCACTGTTTATGTTTTACACTTCTAAAAATTTTTAAAAATTAACCTTCACTGCTCCTGTTTTCCTGGTGGCACGTAATCGTTTGCAGAGTTATTCCATGATTGTTGCTATCCATCCTGGTGCCGCTGGGAATCTGTATTGCTCGCTCTTGTGCTAAAAGTATCGTGGCAGGCCTGACGGTTGTGGGCCCGTATTTGTTACATTTTTATGCACAATAAAGGTTTACAAAAATTAAAAAAAAAAAAAAAAAAAAAAAAAAAAAAGAAAGACGACATTGTTAGGTTAAAAATCAATTGTATTAAAATAAAAAAGTAGATTCAAATGCTCCGGAAGTCAAGTTTTAAGTTCAAATGTCTAATTCTTCAATAGATAGATGAGCGCCTCCACCCCATAGTAATTTTTCATAGAGAACTCATGGGAAAGATTACGCCCCGTAAATTCATGTATTCCTTCGAATAACAATTGTTTAATACAGCTTTAAGTCGTGGGAACTCGCGTGTCCTTCGAGTGGGAATGAAAGGGGAAGTCGCTCGCTGGTTTAAAGCAATGTCTGCAGAGCGTTTTGTAGGCGCGGTATGGGGTCGGAGTCTATCCAAATTCACTCAGCCTTTCATCCCCTGCACGACTGTTGAAATTAGTAACATGTAGGTGAGGAATGTTACTAAAGCTTCAGATACAATTCATATTGACCTCTGAGGCGGAAAGCCGGAGGACTGTATTTTGCTCTGTGTTTTAAAAATTCTTCGTTTCACTTGCACTGCTTTTAAAATAAACGATCTCACCTGCACTCAGAAGCGCCTGCCTAACGCCCCGAGTAGCCCTCCTGACTCCCCCTGACACAGCGGAACCTAGCGCTGACACAGGGAAAACCCTCAAACCGCCATCGCGGCTCGAAGGCGTAGCCACGCCCACTACGAGGCCACGCCCACTTGGAAGACTACATAACGCTGATTGAAAGCGCCCTGCATTATTGTTTGTTTGACCTCTGAGGCGGAAAGCCGGAGGACTGTATTTTGCTCTGTGTTTTAAAAATTCTTCGTTTCACTTGCACTGCTTTTAAAATAAACGATCTCACCTGCACTCAGAAGCGCCTGCCTAACGCGCCGAGCAGCCCTCCTGACTCCCCCTGACACAGCGGAACCTTGCGCTGACACAGGGAAAACCCTCAAACCGCCATCGCGGCTCAAAGGCGTAGCCAGGCCCACTACGAGGCCACGCCCACAACGAGGCCACGCCTACGGCCCACGCCACTAATGTGTCGGCCATACCAGCGCAGCGGACGAGCGCAGCGGGAGCCCCGTTTGCGCGCCGAAGGCGCGCCTAAGGCAAGCCCGTCTGCGCCCGTCCGCGCACGGCCGGGCTCAGGGCCAGAACCCATGCCGGATCCAGCCTCCCCTATGGTAAGCTACTCGCGCCGGGACCTCCTCAGTCTCAGACCCACCATTGACAGCTCTTGCAACTATGTTCATGATCTTGAAGGACCATTTACCAGCTGCACACTCTGCCGCCGAGTTCAGCTACAACTTCCCAGCCGACCCTCCATGCCTTCAGCTCTTAAACTGGCCACTCTGAACTGTCGCTCACTCCCCAGGCATGCATTGCTAATTAATCACCTAACAGTAGACCACGAGCTCGACATTCGGTTCCTCTCGGAAACGTGGCTTACTGAACATTCGGACTCAGACGTTGTTCTAGCCCTTCCCCCGGGCTTCCTTATCCAGTCCCAACCTCGTCCATCTGGCAGAGGAGGAGGCTTGGCCATCATATACCGGGACTATCTCTCCTGTAGAACCAACGACGCGCATATCCTGGACTCCGAAAGCCTTTATTTTACCATCTAGTTAGCACCGACTAACTCATTGTCAGGCCTCCTAGTTTATCGGCCCCCTGGCCATTGTGGCCCTTTTGCTAGCGCTCTCCTTGATGCCATAGCGTCTCAGGCCCACTCCACTACCAACTTTTCGATACTAGGAGACCTCAACATTCATTTCGACGACCCCCTAGACACAGGGGCAGCCGACTTGATCGCAGAACTGGCTGCCTACGGTCTCCACCTCTCCAACTCCGGAGCAACCCACATTAAAGGTCATCTGCTTGACCCGGTGTTTACCAACATCCCTACCCTTCAAGCTAAAGAGTCCCTTCCCCTCCCATGGACGGACCACTTCATGGTCCCTCTCCGCCTACCAGGAGCCTTCAAGAAACTCCACAAACCCACTACCTATACCAGGGACAGGGCATGGTGCAAACTCTCCGCAGAGGATTGGGCCAGAACCCTGAACTCCACTACCCCTACCTCTTCGGAAGATCCGGTCACCGCAGACAGGAAATTCAGGGAGTGGATCGCCATGTCAATGGACTCCATCCTCCCCATAAAAACCCGTGAGGATAAAAAAAACGGTAAACTAGGATCTGCCCCATGGTACACCCCGGAACTCCGGACTCTCCGCAAAAACTGCAAAAAAGCAGAGCGACTATGGAGGAAAGACTGGCAGCACGCCAGCAAGGAAGCCTATCAGAGATCGGTGAGAATCTATAAATCAACCCTGAAGCTCGCTAAAGCCTCACACTATGACACTAGAATAAAAAACTCCACCAACTCGGCAAGGGAATCCTTTCTCATCGCGAAAGAGCTATTTAAAATACCAGCTCCACCCTCCTCCAACACACCCCCTGCGGACAGAAGTGACGAACTGGCTACCTACTTTAACTCCAAAATCGCCCGTATTCTAGCCTCCCTCCCCCCTCCCTGCCTCCCGAACCACATGGACAATGATGCATCCATCAACCGCGCAGGAAACACCATGCATCCTCAGCTGACCGCCTTTAGGACAGTAACACTGAACGAAGTAGGCACAACCATGGCCAAAATGAAAAGCGGATCCCCTCTGGATCCCGCCCCCATCAGATTCCTCAAAACAGTAGCCCCTGTCATCGTGCCTACGATCACGGAGCTGATAAACATCTCGCTCTCTCAAGGCTCGGTCCCCCCCAGCTGGAAGAGTGCAGTAGTCAAGGCACTCCTAAAAAAACCTCATCTGGACCCTGCCGACATGGCGAACTACCGGCCAATCTCACTCCTCCCTTGCATTAGCAAAATGGCCGAGAAACTGGTCAATGGGCAACTGTCACAGTTTCTAGAATCAAATAACCTCCTGCGGCAGTCCCAAACCGGGTTCCGCCCGGGCCACGGCACAGATACCGCCCTTCTCGCCGTCATCGAGGAGGCATGGTGCATTCTGGATTCAGGAGGGTCAGTGGCAGTGATCCTCCTGGATCTCAGCGCAGCCTTTGACACAGTTAACCATCGTGTCCTACTCCATCGGCTGGCCGTGGCAGGGCTCGCAGGCTCGGCGCTCACATGGATAGAATCCTTCCTTTCAGGGCGCTCGTTCCAGGTATGGGATGGCAACTCCCACTCTGCCTCCCTCCCCCTCACGAGCGGTGTCCCCCAGGAGTCATCACTAAGCCCCACTTTATTTAATGCATATATGGCCCTCTCGAAGATGTCGTCACCCCCTTCGGGATCAAAATAGTGAGCTATGCGGACGACACGCAACTGGTCGTCTCACTCTCACATCTGGACAACCCCCCTGACAATCTGCTGAACTGCCACAAGGAAATTCACAACTGGATGTGCGAGTCATCGCTCAAACTAAACGGGTCAAAGACAGAAGTCATGCTTCTGGGTAAGCAATGGACCACCATCCCCCCATCGGTCTGACCAGACGTGTTCGGGGAAATTCCCACCCCGAAACAAGAAATTAAGACCATAGGAGTCTTGCTAGAACCCGAGCTGTCGCTGAAAACTCAAGCAGCCAAAACAGCAGGCACATGCTTTGGTCTCATGCGCTCCATCCGCAGGATCCTCCCACTACTTCCGCCCTTATCTAGGAAACTCCTGGTCCAAGGTCTGATCCTTGCGCGGCTGGACTACAGCAACATGGTATATCTGGGAGCTCCTGAAGCCACCATGGCTAAACTCCAGCGTACGCAGAACGCAGCCGCCCGGCTCCTTATGAACCTCCCTTCCAGAGTTTCAGCCAAACCAGCGATCAAGGCCCTCCACTGGCTTCCAATTCGTCAAAGGGTCGAATTCAAGGCCCTGTGCACTGCACACAAACTGCTCAACGGTCTTGGCCCTGCTATTTTGAGAGACCTGGTCACTCCTTACAAGGCCCACAAGTCTCTTCGCTCGGATAACGAGCGCCTGGCCAACGTCCCCAGATACAGGAAGGCACGCACCGGCGGCCGACGCTTTTCTGTTAAAGCATCCTCTGGATGGAACTCACTTCCCCGCCCCCTGCGGCTGGAACCCAGTCATCTCATTTTTAGGAAAAAACTGAAAACTCTGCTGTTCCCAAAATAAAGCTCCCTTTTCCCTCTGGTCTCCACAAATGCTACAGCGCGGGGATGCCTCCGGGTCACCAGGCGCTCTACAAATCGCTAAATAAATAAATAAATTATAACTAGTGCTTTTACAGAGAGCCGGCTCAGTAAATGAACACACGTGTGCTGTGAGCAGACCTTGAATGCCCACCGATGTCCCCTAACCTTTGAAAGTTGTTAACCCACTTGTTGTTCGAATCAATCCACAAGCCTCACGCCCGCTCCCCAGAGAAGGTCTGTCTGTGATCACTGGCAGCATTACTGCGACACCCCCTCTCACCTGTGGCGGAGGCTGGGGGTCCTGAAGAGCCGCAATGCCCCGGTGAGTGGGTGCTATCAAGGTCCGCCCCCGCGGTCAGCTCCGCAGCGCAGACCCCAGACTCTGCTCTGGCAGCGCTCAAAGAGAAGAAGACCTCGCATTACATACGCCATCTTTCTTTTTAGATGGAGAAGTTCTGTTCTTATGTTCTTACCCAAATTGCCGATGCTGTTTACAAGCGCTGTGCATGCCAATGGGCAAATATATCAGACGCCCCTTCATTGAAAACGTGGATGTAATGCAACAGAGTGCTCATGTAAAGCGCTCTGATACCTTCGGGTCGTATTTGCGCTATATAAAACAGCCCCAAAAAAGAAAACACATGCCTGTCTGCAGCCGCGGGGGGGGTGGAGGGGGGGACGGACAGCGAGAGGGGGGGACGGACAGCGAGAGGGGGGGACGGACAGCGAGAGGGGGGGGACGGACAGCGAGAGGGGGGGGGACGGACAGCGAGAGGGGGGGACGGACAGCGAGAGGGGGGGACGGACAGCGAGAGGGGGGGACGGACAGCGAGAGGGGGGGACGGACAGCGAGAGGGGGGGACGGACAGCGAGAGGGGGGGACGGACAGCGAGAGGGGGGGACGGACAGCGAGAGGGGGGGACGGACAGCGAGAGGGGGGGACGGACAGCGAGAGGGGGGGACGGACAGCGAGAGGGGGGGACGGACAGCGAGAGGGGGGGACGGACAGCGAGAGGGGGGACGGACAGCGAGAGGGGGGGACGGACAGCGAGAGGGGGGGACGGACAGCGAGAGGGGGGACGGACAGCGAGAGGGGGGGACGGACAGCGAGAGGGGGGGACGGACAGCGAGAGGGGGGGACGGACAGCGAGAGGGGGGACGGACAGCGAGAGGGGGGGACGGACAGCGAGAGGGGGGGACGGACAGCGAGAGGGGGGGACGGACAGCGAGAGGGGGGGACGGACAGCGAGAGGGGGGACGGACAGCGAGAGGGGGGACGGACAGCGAGAGGGGGGACGGACAGCGAGAGGGGGGACGGACAGCGAGAGGGGGGGACGGACAGCGAGAGGGGGGGACGGACAGCGAGAGGGGGGGACGGACAGCGAGAGGGGGGACGGACAGCGAGAGGGGGGGACGGACAGCGAGAGGGGGGGACGGACAGCGAGAGGGGGGGACGGACAGCGAGAGGGGGGGACGGACAGCGAGAGGGGGGGACGGACAGCGAGAGGGGGGGACGGACAGCGAGAGGGGGGGACGGACAGCGAGAGGGGGGGACGGACAGCGAGAGGGGGGGACGGACAGCGAGAGGGGGGGACGGACAGCGAGAGGGGGGGACGGACAGCGAGAGGGGGGGACGGACAGCGAGAGGGGGGACGGACAGCGAGAGGGGGGACGGACAGCGAGAGGGGGGGACGGACAGCGAGAGGGGGGGACGGACAGCGAGAGGGGGGACGGACAGCGAGAGGGGGGGACGGACAGCGAGAGGGGGGGACGGACAGCGAGAGGGGGGGACGGACAGCGAGAGGGGGGGACGGACAGCGAGAGGGGGGGACGGACAGCGAGAGGGGGGGACGGACAGCGAGAGGGGGGGACGGACAGCGAGAGGGGGGGACGGACAGCGAGAGGGGGGGACGGACAGCGAGAGGGGGGGACGGACAGCGAGAGGGGGGGACGGACAGCGAGAGGGGGGGACGGACAGCGAGAGGGGGGGACGGACAGCGAGAGGGGGGGACGGACAGCGAGAGGGGGGGACGGACAGCGAGAGGGGGGGACGGACAGCGAGAGGCAGGATACAACCACGCGGGACTGGGACAAGGTTTGCAATGACAAAAAACATCCGTGGAAAAAAAAAAAAGTTAACGCCCACAATGGCCCACCTCTGAATGACGAAACAAAGGGGGCGGGGCTTAAAAAAAGACAAACGCCCACGAATCTGCTCCAAGAATGATTGACATCATTCTCTTCCAATGGCTAGCCTCCATTTATGGAGCTAGCCAATGGAAGAGAGAGGCGGGTTAAAGCCCCACTGTTGAAGTCATAAAATCTTCAGCTCCGCCCACTGCTTCGCAGTGCGATGATAGCCTCGACCTAAAAAGTCCTCTGCCCCAAGGACTGCCTGCCCGCTTTTAGAAAGCGTACAGACCTGTTGGACCCAATTCATCATTTCACATCACCTTGCGACCCTCACGGGTGATCAGCCGCGCTATACAAACATTGAGTGAAGGTGACGTATCTAAAAAAGAAGTCTTCATTGCTGTAATACAAACACAAAGGATTAAGTCTACTCACGAAGAGCAATATGCCCATTTCTTTACTTAACCTGGACAGCAAGATTTATGCCAAGTTCCGGAAAGCAGAATGGAACATGCCTTAAATACTGTATAGTCTCAGTCCTAATGAGAGGGAGGTACTGAAGAGATTATAGCACTAAACACACAGGAGGCACCCAAGAACAGTATTCACATACAGAAATTTTAGGACTTCACAAATGTGATTATAGATTAATATATGGAATAACCCGAAAGTGAAGCGGAGTGTGAAGGCACTTTCAGAGAGTTCTTTGACCTGGGGGATAAGGCACGGAAGAGTGCTGCCTGCTTCCACCAATGCTATTGCTGGTGACAATTGAGACCTTACCGGACTAAATTAAGGTTCTGGCTCCTTTAGAGGCATCCTACATCTACAAAACAGGAGCTTACGCAGATGACATGGGATTTACCACAGATACCAAACACTCTATCCAGGTATTGCTTAAGTCATTAAACGAATGCCTGTGGGTATACTTTAAATAGAGACGACTGACATTTGTGCCATGAACCCTCCAAGTTTATAAGATATAATACTGCAACTGGCCTCCATTGGCAACCTTTTATTTGAAGCATCTAAAATTCTTGTTTAAAGTTCCTGTATCAAAACAATTTATTGGTCATCTGATCTTTATGTCAAAAGTTAACAGTTCTCGACACAGGCTGATAAAGTCTATATGTTGAGAGCTCCACCATATTGATAGTCATGCTAACTACAAATAAGGTTCTTACTCTGTTTCTTACCCCAATATTGCTAGCACGTTATTGCCAGAATGTCAGTACTACTTTAAGATTATCCAAGTTTAAGTATTACAATGATAAATAAAAGTATACCAAAGTGAAAGCCTGTTACACTTAATATGAATCTAAATATTGCAAAAATAACATAGAAGAACCAACAGATGTCCCTGGATATTATACATTTAAGTCACTATGGGTAAGCTGGCCTAACAGCTCGGGCGGTCGACCTCGAATCTGGGTAACTGGGTTCGAATCTCGGCAAGGACGCTGAACATCCTGCGATTCTGGGCAAATCACTTAATCTCCCCGTTCCTAACAAAAATGAATGTGTCATGTAATGTAACTAGTGCCATGTAAAGCGCTCTGATACCAGATTCAGGTCAAGTTTGCACTATATAAAACTCTGCAAAAAAGCTCCAGCTGACCATCACCCAGAGGTTAAATCTAAAGTTCCCCATACAGCATGCTTCTAAAAGTAATCACTACTACTGTCCACACAGTGGATGCCCTATGCCTGTTCACACCAAATCATTAATAATTATAAATTATGTATAAAAATCAACTCAATCATTCCTTTTGGGGATAAACTCTCCAGTGCTTCTATCCCAAAATCTTTGTCCTTCGCCACTTTGATGTATTGGAGGCACATGGTTGACGATTTGAAATCCAATTTGTGGCGTTTGATAATTGCATTCCACAAAGTCACTAGCCACTGGCGATGAGAAAGACCTTAGTAAAACATTCCAGCCATTTTCATTAACTGATTTTACTTGTCTAAAGTTTTACCCAACATATTATAGGGCACACAAGCATTCTGTTGTATAGCATTTTAGGACCCTAGTGTAATTTTCGATCGCCATGAAACTTTGGGAAGTTGTGGAGCACACTCCCGCGCAGGTTTCTGGCAAAATTAAAAAAAAAATGTGTGCAATATCGGCCCCCAGGGCCCTAATAATCTTTCCAATACTGAACGTTTACAGTTCCCGTTGCGACTCGCTTTTGCAATGACCATCAATAAAGCACAAGGACAATCGCTGCAAGTGTGTGTACTAGATTTGGAGAATCCGTGCTTCTCACATGGACAACTGTGTGGCCAGCTCACGCGTCGGAAAACCTTCTGATTTATTAGTGTACGCATCAGACGGAAAAACAAAAAATACTGTGTATCCACAAGCACTCGAATAAATAAACAGAATTAAAAAACACTTTAAAATGTTTTCCATATTGAAATGAATAAGTTTCAATAAAAATAACACAATGTAAATTGAATGTTATAACAAGTTTCCTAAAACTTCTTTTCTTCTGAGATCGCAGCAACGCGCGACGGGTAAGCTAGTATAGGTATAAATCACCATGTCCTTATATAGGCATAGAAATCATAACCATATTTTGACATAGCTCATGCAGTCCAAATACGGCATGGCTACTTCCACTAGTTCTGAAAATCCACAACGATTTCTTGGAAAACTCTGCTTTAGCAGTTAGGGACTTCCCCTTGCTGGAGTATTGATTAGTCCAAGAACTCATGGAGTTTTCAAAGAACAGACTTTTTGATGACGTTATTATGTCCACCTTTACGTCAAACTCTGCACCTTCACAGTATAAATATGCCCCCACTTGCCCAAGCAAACACACAGTGGTTTGGAGGAGTTAGACTATCTACTTGCCAGACGCATCCTGCTACAGCAAGTGCTGAAGGAAGCCGACCCTCCAGCAGACCACTGAGAGAGACGCTGCCTTTTCTCCTGCCGAGAAATCCAGCTCCAGTGTTTCCAAGCTCCCCGTGCGGGGTGTTGGGAAATCGAGTCCTGAGACCGAGAGATACCAGACCTCCTTCATTCTAAACCAAGGTACGGAGCTGATTAGACCCTAAGAGAAGTCTTGGATAGATTCTTGGCAAAAGAATACTAAACTTATGCTACACCACACTTACTTCTTCCCTCGTACTAGACTTAGGTTAGATACATCGGGGTAGGAGTATTTTAGAAGCACCGGTTGAGTACTTTTAGTTTTTATTTATTTATGTATGTATTTTATGGCTTAGAAACTATACCATGCTTTTACAGTATTATTTTAGAATACTCTTCTTGCTGTACGCATTATACTTTAGTCAGTATTACGATTGTAGCAGTTCATTTCTTCTGCATGAGAAAGAACTGTTCAATAAATACTTTTATTGAAAACGCCAGTCTCCATTTCTCTGCACCTCTGGTGAAACGAAGCATGCACGATTGACTGAGTGAAATATCCATCTATTGTGTCCATGACTCTGAAGATACGTTTTATCTTGGGGAAACAAAGTGGTCATGTTTATGCGGTTGTCAGAAACTAATCCCTTCTTGTTTATTCGAGAAAGTTTCTAGTGACCTCCGAGCTAGCTGGTACTCACAATTAAGTCGAATATATTCGAGACATAAGTCCTACGTCAAATCTATAGGATATATTATTCCAATGCGCAGAGCCTATTGGGAATATAGGAACTACACTACAATTCAATAGTATTAATCACGCACATCGATGTCCGACTTTGAATCTTTTTACCTGTATAGTATTTATCTCAAAGACTGGTATGGTAAAGATCTCATCTACGTCTGTGTCAAGTAATTAAAGTGGCTTTAGTTTTTTTGCATCTATATTAAGAATGGACTGTTTCTCCAAAGTAGAAATGCCAGGTGTTCTACAGATATTAGCTAACAACGACCACATGATGTCAAAACTAAGTGTTTGTTATAGAAACAAAAGGTTAAACCAAATGCAACAAAGGTTAGCGTAGGCTCTCAGACCAAACATCCTTGAAAAACTCAGGAACTAAGGACAGAATTATGAAAATTGCTGTTTCCTTCTTTAGCCAAAAGTGGGTGGCTAGCTGCTCAATGGCCTTTTTGGAACTCTTCCAAGCACACAGGTTAAGGGATATTTAGAATGACTCCTTCTGGCATTGTCAAGAGAAGGAAGAAGTCCTGCACCTAATTTTCAAATGCAAAATGAACCACCACTTTAAGGCTGAGATTCCTATGGTCATTTAAAAAGCATTTAACCGCTTCGCCGCGGCGGCTTTTCCCGCTGTGCGCGGCATTTTTAAAAATCCTGCGTAACGTGACAAAGCCAGCTCGTCATCCGCGCAGCGCAGGTAACGCCCATGACGAGCTGGCTTTGTCATCCGCGTCAAAGGGGTTAAAACTCATTAGACTGAACTCAGCATAGTATGTTTAGGGACCCGAGCCTTTCAAAACACTCCCGAAAGTGAAGCAGCCAATGCCTTCTCGTAGACTTATTTGTGCTTTGTGTTTAACAAGAATTGCCAATGCCAAAAATTCTGGCTTATAACTAAAGTGCCTCTTCAGTAATTGGCGAATTTAGGTACTCAATACCTCTTCATAAATGTCATTTATCCTCATACTCCTAAGCATTCACATTTGTATGGATTGGTATTTATACAGCGCAAACCGATCTATGAATCATTTTACATTACACGAGTGGATGACATTCGATCTACAACATTCTGTAAATCGAGGAGCATTTCACAAATACATTTTACACGCATTACATTTCACATTTTTAGACACAGGATGTTTAAAGTGATCTGCCTAGAATCCACCAAAATTGACTCCAACGTCAGGGTCACAATTTTAAACTGGGTGTCCTTATTCAATGAGTATTGGTGGACCAATGTAAAAGTACCCAGCACAACCCATACTTCTAACCCCAACAATCATTTAGTCTTCTTTTTTTGGGCAGAGAGCTCTCTCCTCCACAACAGCCCTGCTGCAATGTCTCACTGCAGCACACAGCAATTACACTAAAGTAGGCTTCTCCAACGATAAACTAGTGAGCTACTGGCAGCTCTCCGGCTACCTGTAAGCAGCTCTCCTGTGTTGAGCCTAGCCTACTAACGTAGAAGCTTTTGCTTGGCTGCATAATATGCTTATACTAAAAAGTGTGCTTTTTAAGACGAAAATGCATTTTCAGAACGATTAAGCTGATTTATGGAGAAAAGTGGTTTTATTTCCAACATATTTTTAAAACTTACTAATAGTACTACATTGGTGCCAGGGACATTCTGGTTATAGCTATTATACATTATTTAAGTAAAGGTACTCCAAACTGACGAATCCTTTGCAGGTAGTAGTCTACCAGACAGTGCAACTGTTTGGTTGCAAAGGCATATTGGGGACATGCTGTAAGCTTCCCTAAGAATGCATTTCACTCACTGCTTACCATTGGCTTTGTAACTCATACTTGCTTGCTTTTTACTGGTGGTTGTTGTTTTAGGCTGACCAGCACAGCATGTCTTTGTCCCTCCAGTGAACCACAGAATGTGTACCACATGTCTGACTGGCTCCTTGCATTCTTCCACGAGTCCTTGCTTACTGGAACCTCTCTACTTTTTTCATGGCATACTCCATGAGAGCACATGCTTTTTCAGTGGTTTTCTTGTATGCTAGTTCACAGCAGTAAATGTGCTGTATTTCTTGAAAAAGTTTCCTGCTTACTATCTTTTTGCTGGACTGATTAAAGTTCTCTGCCACTACCAGTTCATCAAATTTGCATGTCTGCGAGGAATAATGTTCGGTCTACGAGCTTGTTTATTTTAGTCAGTGCTCTTTACCAATAACATAATTTAAACTATCCTCTTCCTCAATTTCACAGCCATGCCACAGGTGGTGAAAGTGGGGGTGCTGAAGCATCCCCAAAATACCCATGCTGGAGTTCAATAGGGAGTGAGCAATAAACATGCCTTTAAATTGTATTTTATGTTGTCACATTTGCTGTGCATTCAAAGACAGAAGGCAAAAGTTAGTCTCCATCTTCCCAGGAGGCTAGTGTTTACTTTTCCTTCTCCGACTACAGAGAGACAGTATTTATGTGACAATCTGGCTAGATACTGGGGGTGTGTAGGGCGTTATTTTTTTCTAGCACACAACAAAAAGAAAATGCCAGTAAATGAGCTGTACAAATACTTGAGTATATCGAAATTATTAATGTGCAAACAAAGCACATGTTTTGTAATTCGGAAGTGTGGTGGAAACAAATATATTAAAACGATCAAAACAAAATCAGAACACTAGATTATGCAGGTTCAGAAACCAGTTTAGACAAATTTGTCCATAAAACATTATAAAAAAGCTCACTTAATTAAAACATTTTAAAAAGGAACCCCCTCCTAGCTACCCGACCAACCCACTACATTTCATCATTAAAATTCTGTTTAACAGATCGTAAAAAACGAGCAATTCCAAGTGCCACATCTAAATAGTTCATTTCTGAAAATAGCTCCCCAGCTTTCCTACTAAGGAGAGCATCATATTTAAAAAACAAATGTCTTAAAGAAGTATTTGGATTTGCGAGATAAAAGACAGTCCATAAGATATGCGTGAGGGAGCATTTAACTTTCAAGGGGCAGGGTCAGACCGCTATTATTCTGCACCCTGTTCCTGTATGGGCGTGATGAGTAGATTGCACTACATCCCACCCTAGCCCTTAATATTTAATTTCTCAATCCTGGGTGTGGCAACTGTGATAAATAGGAAAAAAACATTATCCTTGCCCAATGTAAAAACCGAGAAGCTAATGGAGAATTAGATTATGCAGATTTCCACACATCATTTGCCTGCTGTATAGTTTTATGAGAAAACTTGTATGTTCGTGCAAATGTACTGCCAAATTCAATTGAAAATGTATGGACTGTAATGGCAGTGCGCTACCACACCATGCTCCACTCTACCCAACGCTAAAACTCCACTCTACAACATTACTCAATTCTACACCAATCTACGATACACCACTCTCCTCTATGCCACTAACCTTCAGCAATGAAGGTTAGCCAATGCCAATGTGTTTTAGCTGGTGTAAAACATGGCTAAAACACATTGGCAAAGCCAAGGTCTGTCGCATGAGCAAGACATATTGGCTTTGCCAGTGCTTGTCTAATTTTACTGCTGCCTAACCTAGTGCACCGAGGTGATCATGGCTAGTAATCTCACATAGGTTGGCTACTAATGCAATCTTGTCTTCTGTGGTCACTACTACAACACTAATATTAGTAGCTCTGGATGATTTTCATTGATCATAAGAAGCTCTTATTGCAGAAAAGGTTGGAGACCCCTGCACTTGAGTCGTATGAGGAATTAAATTTAGATCCACCAGGTAAAACAGAGATCGGAGCTGTGGAAACACCAAATGCCCAGGCTCATTGCTAGGTGCAGCTTTGCAATGGCAGTCTTTGTAAGAGTAGTAGCTCTCAAAACGGCCGTAAAGGGCTCATTTTTTTCATCAAATACTCCCCAAACTACATATTACCAATTAAAACCAAACAGCCCAGCGATCAGCTAAGAATAAACTACAGAGAACAGGTGTCTTAAAAGAAAAAAATTGTCTGGGTTTGAAAGGGGCGTGAATTCTCTCAAAATACATTCTGAATAGGATAATTCCATCAGAGTAACCTACTCAGCTTCCTCATGCCGCATAAAACGGACAGTCACCAGCAAGAGCATTAGTCAGCGAGGGAACCATACAACGGGAGATGGGTGGGTGGAAGAAACCGCAATTAAATCTTCCGAAGCAGACCAGACAATCAGCAACACACAAACTCGACAAATGAAAAGTTCAAATGCTGCCAAAGGGCGTCTCTTTCCAATAGCAAACAAATGCTGCCCATCCCAGCCCCAGATGGGCCAGAAGCATCTGTGCTTCACAAACTGAGGGCACTCAAGTAAAAACGTGCTGCGGGTTTTAAGAACGTCACCACAGCATATCCGCACAGGACATTTGTGACGGATCCAATTGCAGAGAATTAATTCAGAGCAGTCTGCAAATCAATAATGCTCATCAACCACTCCACGCAATGCAAGAAAATATTATTAACACTGCCACCAAAACCAATATGTTGTTCTTGGGTCTCGCCTACGACAGCGCATGCACTGCTTGCAAACTCTCTTGCAAGATATATTGCATACAACCAGGGGCTTGAAGTCCACCCCTTGCTTAACATTGTTGGCTTCATTGTCACTCTTATTTGCTACTTTCTACTTGGCCCGCACATGCCGATTGCTTGAGGTTTTTGCGGTCATTCCTGTGCACACTACAATTGAGGTACAATTTTATTTTTTCTTCTTTTCCGCCGTCCTGGTTGAACCTCTTGCTATTTGCGTCAATGCTTTACTTTGCCACAAACACTTCAAAGAAGCACTTTTCAGCTTTGAAATCAAAGTTTGTGACAAGACCCAACAAGCACTGGTAAAGCCAATAGGTCTTGCCTTTGAGATATTGGCTATGCCATTGCCTTTTGTTCCTGCTGTACAGCATAGGCATTGCAGACTTTGACAACGATCTGTTGCCTTGCTGTATAGCAGCAAGGCTGCTGTGCATCATGGCTAAAAATACCAATAAAAAAAAACAAGCATTTACAATGCAATGGTTATGCCTTTGTTAAAGTTAGAGCTATTGGCATTGCTCTCGACATTTTTATTTATGTTTTTTTTAAACATAAATAAATGGCATTGTCATTTACAATAGCAGGGCAGGGCCCAGGGAAGGGGGGGCGAGGAGAGACGAAGGAGAGCTGCGGGCTCTTGTTGTAGTGGATGCATGGATGGGTGCATGCATGGATGGGTGCATGCATGGATGGGTGCATGCATGGATGGGTGCATGCATGGATGGGTGCATGCATGGATGGGTGCATGCATGGATGGGTGCATGCATGGATGGGTGCATGCATGGATGGGTGCATGCATGGATGGGTGCATGAATGGGTGGATGGATAGATGCATATATACAGCCAATCCCTCAACAATGTATGCAATCCACCAACCCCTGGTATAGCTTCTAAGCATG
This sequence comes from Lissotriton vulgaris, assembly GCF_964263255.1. Classification (NCBI taxonomy): domain Eukaryota; kingdom Metazoa; phylum Chordata; class Amphibia; order Caudata; family Salamandridae; genus Lissotriton; species Lissotriton vulgaris. The sequence goes on along the minus strand of NC_141693.1, from coordinate 1,849,309,664 downwards.
AGCGAATTTTGCGGATCTCGCGTTCGCGAATTTTGCGGATTTGCGGATTCGCAATCCGCAAAATCCGCGAATTCCTGCGAATTTGCGGATTTTTTTTTTTTTGTGTTCGCCCGTGTTTCTGCCAGTTCGCGAGGGTTTTGTACACTTTCGCAAATTGCGAACTTACCTGTCGGGTCGCAAGTTTCGCGAACTTGTTGTTTCTACGTGTCCAGCCTGTTTGGGACACTCTTCTTCATCACTGCCACTCTCTAACTACTCATGCCACCCTCTGGCCCACCCATGCCACCCTCTGTTTCATCACCACACCCTCTGGTTGTCCAGTGTATATTATTTTCGGCAAAGCAAAGCACACCTTCCCTGCCTCAAGTGACCTGAATTAATTTGGGGCTGATTAATGTGTCATAGAATATTTTTTTAGCTGGCACCTGCTTCCTTAGTGCGCCCTGATTAGTGATCTTTTGCACTTGCTAAGTGCTTTCATTGTTGCAAAATTAGTTACAACACCTGCCCTGCCCCAACTGACAATAATGAATTAGGGGCTGATTAATGGATTTTAACTTCCAGCCTGGCTCCTGCTTGTCTCCCTTAGCTGTAATTCAGGACCTTTGTGGCATATGTGTAACTATTCTGAGGTTCAGAGCAGGGTCACATAATAGTTTCAACTGGCAACTGAACTCTGGAGGGGCCCCTCAGGAAGCACTACAGGAAATGGCTACTAATGATGAGCCTGAACTTTTGAACCTGGTAAGTAGTTACTTTCAGTTTTGCTAAGATCGTATTTCTGCAACTTTGCACTTATTCGCGGGGCGCGAACTCACGCGAACAGTGCGAGCAAAATCCGCTGCTCGCGGATTTGGCGGGAGATTCGCGAATCTCGCGGATTGCGGATTTCCCGAAAATCCGCAAAATCCGCAAGCGGAACGGATTTTCCGCCCATGCCTAATAGCTTCATGGTACTACTAAAACACCAGAGACTAACAGCTGCCGCCCAGCAACAGGTGCCATAACTCCATAACTGCCACCAATAACAGAGTAACTCAAACAGACTCGAGACCAATAACTGACAGCAACAACAAGCAATGTGGCAATGGATCACCCCCAACTACAATAACAGCCACCAATTAGAAGCGCCTTGACACTAAACACACCCGAGACCAACAACAGCCGCCATTAACAAATTCAGTGAAGCTAAAACACAGAGAGCAGCTGCCACCATGAACAAGTACCTGGATGATAAAACGCACACAACAGCAAGTGTCACCATTAGCAAACACCGTGACACAAAAACACACCCCACAACAATAACTGTCACCAATAACAAACACATTGATGCTAAAACACACACGAGAATAATTACTGCCACCAGTAAAAAACACCGTGCTCCGAACAGTGAAACTACCCACACCTGAAGATTTTTAACAAACACATTGGGGCATCGAAATGAATATAGTGCTCGGCTGGTACCTTGTGGAGTACAGCACAGACAGTACTGTAGAATTGCTGAACGTTGAGCATTGTCAAAACCGTGTTACTTAAGGCAGTGGAAGTGAATAGACCACCACGTGAATATCCACGTGACGCTTTGACTTTGAGCAGACTATTTTAATATCAGTTTCCTGTTAGTGCACTTATGAACCTGGAGCTGCAAAAGGCACAAAGTCCCTGTTTGGTGCTGTGCGACAGGTGTGCTTGTGAGACGCACGAGCAGTTGGAGATAGTGTGGCTGGGCACAGGGCACTGTCCCGCTGCTTCGCAGCCCCTCTCCTGAGGTTAGACAGGAAAGCTCAGCTTCTGTGGAAGAGCAGGAAGAGAAGTCAGCCTGTCGCTTTAAAGGCCGTTTGTGACAAAGCGATAAGGAATTTGATGGCTGTATCAGAAATAGCGAGGCTTTACTTAGCCGGGTGAGGCTGCATTACGCTGCGCGAGTATTTGCTGTAATCGTAAACCAGCACAGGCTGGTAAAGGCCACTGACGGTGGTGTGCAATCTTTGGGTGCTGGCCACTCGCTTGAAAAAAATTCAACAAGTGTGGTGCCCCTCCAGTGTGCAGCAGCGGTAGGTGAGTGTGCACTTACTGGGGTTGGTGGGGAGCTTGTCCCCATTGGCCTCACTCTCCGCAGCAGTCTCCGGGAAGGTCTCCTCGCTGCCCCCCTGCTTGTCGGCTGGGCGAGAGCGTGTGGCTGTAAAGGTGGTGTAGTCCCCGCGGTGGGCGCCTTGCAGCGGCTCGGGGTCAGGTGAACCCTCGGTGCTTCAGGGATCACGGACGGCTTCACATGGCCTCTGCGAGCGATGGGCCAATCCCAGCGCGGCCCTGAGGCGAGCCCCGATGACCTCAGAGCTCCTTGACCAATCGGAGCGCGGCTCCCTCGTGCCAGCAGCCTATCAGAGCACGGCTCCTGCGTGCCAGCCACCAATCAGCTAGCTGCCCCTTCGGTTTGGTGTCCGTGGCTCTGGAGATGCGGGCGGCGATTTCTAGGGCAGTCTCAGGCCCGGGACCGCGGCGGTGGAACACAGCAGGGTTACCTCACAGCAGGGGCGCTCACAGCCAGGAGTTTTTAGGCCACAAAAGCGGGGGCTAAGGAGAACGATCTCGGCCTCGGTAACTCCTAAGCACTCACCTGGACTTCTTCCGGGTGCCGTCAATGCCGGCCCAGATTCGGGGGCGTTCCCGAGAACAGGCTTTCCGCTGACGTAGCCAAAAGCGAAAAATTCTCGGGAACGCCCCGAATCTGGTCCGGCCTTGACGGACAGAGATCTGTTCCAATGGCTAGCCTCCATTTATGGAGCTAGCCAATGGAATAGAGGGCGGTTTCAAGTCCCCCATACTGAAAACTAAAGATTTCTCCTGGGGGCGGAGCTAAAGCTCCGTGCCCCAGGCAAAACCAAAAAGGGACTGATGCAGCCATTGCTTTTGCACTATAGAAAAAAAGTGCATTAGCCTTGACTACATCATAGCGCTTTTTAACATTTATTTTAGTCACAATGCAAGCATCCGGCGCTGCTGTACAGCATGGCTCCCAAACATTGCCAAAGCCAATAAATAACTCTCATAGGCAAAACAGGCTTTGCCAATGCTTGTTTAAACATGCTGATTCATCGAGAGCAGTGACATTCCAATATTAATTTACAAATAATCTACATACCCCATTTGACAATCAAGGCCAAGCAGCAGAAGGGGGCTATTTGTGGCGCACAGAGTGCCTCTTCAGACATCAGCTTCGGCAACTAGGTTTTTTTCAAGTGTCTCCCTGCATACAGCATGGATTGTTCATGATCAGTACAAGCCCTTGATGGTGGATGCGGTTTCCAATTTGCAAACTGCAAAACTAGAAAGGAGAAAGAGGACTTAGGTCAAATGTTCAAGGGTCCTTTCAGACTGCCCGGTAGAAGCAGCAGCTCTAGACCCGGGGAGGAAGGAGAGGTGGGGGTCAGGGGCCAGTCCCCACTTGTATCAGAACACCACTCTAAAAGAGGGAGCGAGTGTATCACAATCTGCAGCTGACTGACTAAAGTTCTATGGTGTGGAAGGCACCTCCAATGGGGGCTTGCAGTTTGGGGATGATAGAGACCTCTTTCATAACGGAGGGGTTGGGGTGGGGTAGCAGGTAGCAGCCTCTAGCTTGAGAACGACTGAGGGCTGAAGGGGTGTCCTCGGCTTCTAAGGGAGAGAATAACATCTATAAGGGTAGAAACACTCCCAATGCCTGCTCAAGAACTGCGAGGTAAAAGGTACCCAAGGTTGCAGAGAACTGACAGTACTTCGAGATTTTGGGGAGAATGAACAAACGGCACAATCCCAACCCCATTCAGACTCCCCACCCCACCTCTCCGTCTACAAAGGTTAGACACCACCACTGGAACCAGAGGCGGGAGTGTGCTTCCGAGCCTGTAGAGGCCACACACCAGTCGTACAATTAAGTGATAAGCAGGGTCACTGGATTAATGTGATTTTGCAGCCTCTTTTTTTCACATAACGTTGGACTTGCCCCATAATCCATTATCTGCTGCATAATCTGCAGATTTAAACAAATAAAATCTACTTTATAACTTAAACGGATCAAAGGTTACTAAAGAGGCAGGGACATGTGTGCACACACAGTAGAAGGCTTTCGCAAAGGTTAGCTGGTCATTTTTTATTTGCTTATTTCTATATTTAGTTGTTCACCTGACACTAATAAATTGAAATATCTGCCGAGACAGTATCACCATGTTTAAAAATGACAAATGAATAAACACATTTTTTTTTTTTAAATGGACTGCACAATTTGGAGTCTCACCCCATAATTTAGTCAATCCGATCGACTTAATTTGGTGCTCTTCTGCCGCACAATCCTAGTGGCCCTGGTAATAATGCGCCTAGTATGCAGAGGCCTGACAAGCACATCGATGGATGTAGAGTTGAAGAGGGAGCTTCCAACGGACAAATGACCCATCTGAGCTTTAGCATTAGGGAGCAACTGCCGGGGGTATTTCTGCTCAAGAAAAAAGTGGCAACGGCTCAGTAATCTGGGGATTCGTACTCTCAAAAAGAGGGTGGGGGCGTTGCTTAGCAATACTGATAAAGTAATAATTAATATAACAGACCGTTCAAAATAGATTATATCCATAACGTCTGCTCAGTAAACAGCCCAATTCCTTTACAAAGAACTGTACTATTTTCAGCGTTGCTAAGTAACCACACTCGCCTTGTCGCAGAGGAACTGTGCTCCACCATTTCAGAGCAGGTTCCTGTAAAAGACTCACTCCTTGCTTCAAGTTCACGACTGACTCCACAGTGCACAAAATTACCTGTTGTGGGGCTTCCACCATCATTTATCCCATATTTTAGCATTAAATGCATCCTCGCATCACTTTGACGCAAGGACTCATTTCATGCTTTAAAAAGCACACAAAAACATGGGCCATGAACAGCTGCTCATGGTATGGTTGTTGATGCAGTTTTGTTCTCCGACACAATAATTTTCCGCGAAGTGTGGCAAAAATTATACAAGTAGTGTAATGGTGGAATCTCAAGAATGATGCCGAATGAGAGATTACCAAATTAAAGTAAATTATGCTGGTCTCAATTCAATTTCACCCAAGGCTAATCTAGAACAAAGTGTAATTCGGTGTAAAGACCTATTCGCTTTTCCCCAAAACACAACAGCCACACTATGCCCCTGTCTGGGTAAGGATTCAACAATTTCACAGAGCTAGAAAGTAAATATGAAATGATTAGCAACTCCAAAGCTAGCACTGCCCATGTTCAGCCATACTCTTTTAACTGAGGTATTACAACAAATCCATTGCTTAACAACCTCAAAAGTGTCATCAGTGGACCGGCGATCAAGGTCTTAGCATTCTGAAAGATTGGCATCAAAAACTGCTTATCAAAACAACTGCCTAAGTGAATACAATTGATAGATTGGTCACTCATTTACTTTTAAAATGTAATATATCACTTAACAGTCAACCAATGTATTTATTTACTTTATTTATTAAAAGGTTTTATATAGCGCTGGCTAGACCCGGAGGTATCTGAGCGCTTTACATGAGCATCAGTTCAGAGTTACAGGTTACATCGTTACACAGCTAATAGAGCATGGCAACATAGTTACTTGTAAGGTTGAGATAAACAATAAGCACAAATACTGTAAGGGGAAAAGCAGGCAAGGGGAAATATTCAGTGGAGGGGGTAGGAGCTGGGGAAGTAGACAGGTAATGAAGGAGGGAAGGGGCGGGTGAAGGACAGCATGGAAAGATGAGGGGAAGGGCGACAGGGACACAAACCGATAGACGAGTGAAAGCAACGTCCAAAGTCCAGTAAGCTGTGATCCCAGGGGAAGTGGTATCACTTCTCTATCTCGGTTTCGGTAGGCTTCCTTTAGGCAGTGGACTCTGAGGGGTCTCAGACTCCAAGGCCAACATTCTGGATCCTTCCCCAAAAAGGGGAGAGGGAGTGCTTTGGCAAGGGGTGCCATACCATACCTCAGCTGTGCGTGGCTCCCTTGGCGCAGTGGACTCCCTCAGCGGGCTTGCTGAGACTCCAGAGTATCAATATTGGATCTTTCCCCAACAAGGGGAGAAGGAGTGTTTAGTCAAAGGGCACAGTGACAGGGGGCTATGCAGACTAGCAGGCAAGGTGAGAGATTCAGGGGAGAGGGGATAGGAGCTAGGGAAGTAGACAGAGTGAAAGAGTACTAAATGGGAACATATTTAATTAATGAGTTATTATATGATGGCAGGCTAGAGTCCACAACCCATCTCCTCTTTAGCTATATGGTAGCTCCACCGGGCATCAGTCAAATCGCTTGGTCTCTACGGTCTGGGGTAAGTTTCGCAGGTCCTGATGTGTAAGCAGGTTAGGGGATAGGTTCAAGGTCTGGTCAATGTCCAATTGTTGTCCCAGGGAAGTAAAACAACGTGGAGGGGACCACTATGGAAGCCATCTGGGGGTCAGGCAGGTGACTGTACTGTACACTAGTACATTGGTGGCCATTCTAAGGTCAGGCATCTGGCAGTTAGAGTCAATATCCAGGACAGTTGCCGCCAGAGAATAACAAATCCAGCGTGCACACACCATCACACGCACAGACATGCACAAGCACACACAAACGTGAGCACACACTCCCTCATATCCGCACATACGCACACACACACACACACACAAGCACATATACAGAAACATCCAAAAACACAAGCACACATACAATCCCATGCTCTAGTACAAAAACACCTAACTAAACACCTAAGAATATACATTTGCGGGAGAATTGCAAAAGTGAGTACAAGGACGTACGTAGGTTCACGTACGTACAATCTTGATTCTGAATGGTCATTGTAAAATATGTAGTGTCATCGAAGAAAGTAACGAAGGATATGTAATGCCGCCCAATAGTCTTGTCCATGGGCAGGAAGGGAAAATGAATAGTGAAGTGTAAAAAAATTAAAAGGAAAAACTACATAAGATATTTAGGTTTGCTGCCATAAAAACCATTCCAAATTTACAGTTACAGCAGTAAAAGAGAACGGGTTAAACTAAAATACAATAAAGCTTGTGTTATGCTATAGCTCTTCCTTACCATGGATACCTGTAAGATATTTGCCTTAGAATGGGTTAAGTGAGGTGTTCACACCTACAAGAACTGTGTTACGCACAGACTTTGGGGTAGAGGATGGGACAATGACAGGGGCTCAAAAACCTGTATTATCACATCACGAGGTAATCTGTATGACGCAGAGGGCGTATGAGCAGCAGCTATGGGTGCAGCTGGTACAATATCCTTTAAAAGGCACAGGGGAGGGGGGGGCAGGGCAGTAATCAAATGTACAGTTGTCAGTCAGAATTTGGGGGTTATAGGAGTCCAGCAATCACTTGTGACATGCAACAGAGAGGGTGCTGTGCGCTCCCTCAGTCCAGTCCCCACAGTGACTCAGGACTCACGCCTGAAGAGCAGTTCTATAGTGGCTTGACATGATTCAGATTTTAGATGCAGGTTCCTCTTTCGTAGGCAGGCCAGTTTGTCATGCTACAAATGAACATAATGTACCAAGACCCTAAACTAAAAGCTGTAACTCTCCTTGAAGACGCATTAAGAGAATACTACAAAAAAAAAAAAAAACATGTAGGGTACCCCATATTGCTGGCACATAAGTGTCTGGTAGAGACTGGTTTCTTTAGACGGCACTAAGAGACTTTGCTCTGATGAAAACAGCAGTCAGTAGCTCTAGAACATCAACTTATATAATTTCAGAAGATTTTATATTGGAGGAACAAGCATATTTATCAATAATATGGTTTCAGCTTTTTGCCTGCTGACTGCTCAGCTGAAGAAAAAAATGTTCATCACCACCCCCTTTTGTAAATTGATTTTGGCCACTATAGGTGTGGCAGGGTATACTCAGACATGAGTCCCTTTCTCACTGCTCCATCAGGATTCAAGCAAGCCGGGCCGAAGAGGCTGAAATGCCAGAAACCGGTCCCCGGTAGCTTGTCTCCTTTCTGGTAAAGAATTGGCTTGGTAGTTTAGTCTGCCCTGTTCCCATGATGCACTGGGCCAGGGACAGACTGATTTGCATATAGCCAGGTTCTGAGCTGGGATGGGGCAGTGAGATAAATAACGGTGATGGATCAAGCCCTGATCTTTGGACTGGGTAAGAGTGGTCTGCTCAATTCAGACACTCTGTTCATCACCACCCCCTTTTGTAAATTGAAGAAAAAAATGGGCAGGAGCTCAAAAACAGTTTGGTATTTCGAGGAAATAAACCCTAGTGTTCCAGAAACCCCTATATTCTAGAGGTTTCTGGAACACTAGTGTTTATTTTCTACAGTCTAGAAAATATATTGTATCCTCCTCAGCTGGTAAAGTATGTGGTCAAGAGTATACTGTGGGTAAGTTTATTTTCTCATTTCACTCAAATCCGTTAGAACGTTTACCAAAAATGAAGGAATGGTTTCAAGTAGCATGGTGTCTTTTTCGAAGCCAATACAGTTCTTAAAAGGCACAGGCACCACAGAAAGATGGTGTAAAACCACATCTACTCTAGTGTTGCATTCATTTCATTTTCATCCAGTTTCTATCTGCTTAAAGTGGTAAAAAAAATCTTGGCCTATATTCCTGAATATAGTAGAAAGAGCATAATCTTTCCCTTAGTTCTTTCCAAGCTAGATTATCGTAATGGCCTTTTTCTTAACGTGCCCGAGAAGCAGTTACGAAAGCTGCAGATGATCCAGAATGCTGCTGCAAGAATGTTGCTAGGTATCCCTACGTTTCATTCAGTGACCTAACACATCCAAAATATTCATTGGCTTCCAGTCAGAAGCTGTATTAAATGTAACGTTTTATGCATCACATATAAACTGCTGCACGGTACCGGCCCTCAGTTTCTGAGGCAGCCATTGAAATATGATTTACCCTAATAGATGCATCCGCTCCGAAGAAGCGAAATTGATGCACCTGCCCAGAATTCGGGAAGCCAACTGGGGTGGTGGAAGTTTCATAGTGGTGGGCCACAACAATCAGGAATAACCTCCCAAGCGCTATTAGAACTTTCCCAGCTCTGATGACCTTTAGGAAGGGACTCAAAACTTGGCTTTTCTACAATTAGGGTATGCTTTGTTTACTCTGGACTGGTAACGCCAAGACACTGGTTGGTATTGCGCGATTTATAAATCAGGATAACCTAACCTTTGATGGCAAAAGGTTAGGTCACTAAATAAAAAACGAATACGGCCCAGGGTTTCAGACACATTTTTAAGAGGAAGAATGTGTCACCCAAAATGTTCATGTACAACCTCCACGATTTGACAAGAACGTTTTTAAATTGTTGGTGCTTGACAAGAGGTTATATAGAACGAGCACGATACAGAGTTGTCTTTCGCATGCTTTCTCTTTTCCTCCTTGTATTTTAAAGATGCCTTGTGCAAACACAAGGTCTCAATATCAATCTGAGTAAGGACATTTTTTGTCATGGATATCAACCTCATTTATCATGAACCTCGTGTGGACGGAAGGTACCAAAATACTTAGTACAGCTGCACCGGACCTCTCAACTAACAGGACCGGCTGGGTGACAGGACCAATATTAAGACATAGGGCTACAGCCAGGGTCGGACTGGCCTATCGGGCAATCAGGCAGTGCCCGATGGACTGATCGGACAGATCAGTCAGGGGCTGGTTTAAGCAGTTCGTGAGCCTGTTTCATTACCAGGTGAGCCGGATTCTAAGGTTTATTTCCCCGATATTACAATGAACAATGTCTGCAGCAAACACAAATGCATGCAGTCTCCCATTCCTTACAAAAGACCTATATTGGGTGTCTTTACAAGTTTAAAAATAGCATTAATTTGCTAATGTGGGGCACTTTTTTGGCTGCCTGGTTTACTATAGGGGAGAAGGGCACTTTTAGTGTAGTCCCCATGCCTTTTTTGTCTTAGTCCGACAAGGGGATTCAAACTATTGTCTCCGAAAGAAGCCCGATGTACGCCAATGTGCTCTCTACTTTTTAGCCAAAAAGACAGAAGGCACATCTTTGAGATACCAGGAAAGCATATACTAGTTTCTAACTATTGCCCAGTACCATAACCATCCCTCCCAAAGCAGTCAACATTAACTATATATCCACTACTTTTCCTCCAAGATGTGTTCACTAACCGGTTTTAATTTGTTAGTCGATAGAAGTAAGAAGAATATAATGAATAAAAAACACATTTCTGACTATGGCTGTACTCACTGCAACATCTCTGGCCTAAATGCCAGTTTGTCCGCCAATCGAGTAAAGCATTTCTTCACCATTAAAAGGAAACACTTCACACAAAATCCATGTCAAATGCTAGACCACACTGACGCCGGCTATGAATGCGTCAACTGGTGAGAATGGTTTCCCACATGCTAAGATGCTGGGAGCCAGCCGTGAACAGCATATCAAGCCAGAGTCCTTCTCAAGATTCCCAAATTTCAATCCATCTCCTCCCATTTGCAAAACCTTCATTGGCTCTCCATCAAAAACCGCATCAGATTTAAGTCCCTCTGTATAGCATACAAAGCAATCAACAACATAGGTCCTGCTTTTCTCAAAGAGGCCTTTAAACCTAAAAACAACCCCAGAACCTTGCGCTCCTCTTCCTATCATTGTGTTAACATTCCCCGCACCCGAAGAGTCAACTGGGGAGACAGATGCTTTGTAATAGCCACCGCCAAACTTTGGAATTCTCTCCCCACTTACATCAAAACCAGCCCCACCCTCATGACCTTCAGGAGACAGCTAAAAACTTGGCTTTTCACTCAGTAAACTGCCCTTTCCGTGTAACTATTTCTGTCTGACTACTTTTGATCTATAGCGCCGAGACACCCATGGGTATTTGCGCGCTTTAAAAGTCGCATAAATAAATAAATAAATAAATCTATAAACAGAAGCAATTGCTTTATCCAAGCAATCAAAGGAAAAGTTAATCAAGCGGAAAAGAGCACAGTTCTAACCATGAGAAGATAGTAGTATGAACGGGTGGAGACTGGGCTTGGGATTTTTAGAATTCTGCCTACAACTCTCTGCAATTCAAAACCAGCTTTTAACGAGAGTGAGCAGGTCAACCGAGAAAAATATAAAGCGGCATAGCCGTACAGGTGTGGAGCAGCAAAGGCAGATACAAATCCCATGCGGAATGTGAAGCGCGGCTACATGTCAGGACTATAAAGCATTCATTCTTCTACCCATGTAGACAGCATTGCAATGGGCAACTCATCTAAAAAGAAATGTAAATTAACGTTTGGAGGTTATTAATTAAAACACGATTTAGATAGAAATCAAACCGTAAGTCCATTTTAAACGTAAACAGAATCAGCACAGTTCTGAAAAAACACGGGAAAAGAGTGACTTTAAACATAAATTAACAGACTTCAGCTGCAACTGGCACTATGTGCATTTAAGCTTGCAATCTAAGCAGGCGCAGATAATTTTTCTGTTAAAATACATAAGCAACAGCTCAGATTATTACCCTTACGACTCGTGAAAACAGACGGCTGGCGACAGCAGTAGTTCCGCTAAGGTGGGGACCATTCGTCACTGGATGACCAATGCCACCTCGTCCTTCAGAGTCTGGCTGGAAAATATGCATGAGGTGGCGGAATTTGAACGAGTAATATATGCACGTCAAGATAACCTACAGTTCTTTCAGGAACTTGGTTTGGAGGGGGTGTGTGTGGGGGGAGGGGTAAGGGGGGAGGTTGTCCGAGAACGGCCTGAATTGCGCTCCCCATTTCATATTTCTCCTCACCTAAACCTCGGCCTGTTGCCTTCAGTTGCATTGCACATTGCACACAGTGCTTTGTGGAATCTCTGCCCTCACGTTTGGGGGAAGACACAAAAGTCTTATTTGCGGGTTCATTGGTGAGCCCACTTAGTTGTGCTTTTAGTAATACGCACACTGCGGGGAGTGTGGAAGCGCCATTGTATGATGTTAGAGATGTACCTCATCTACCAGGAACAGGTGCTTTCCATACTCTTCCTCAACTGTTCAATGTTCTCGGACGTTGATATTCTAGTGTCGATTCCGTGGAGAAGTGTGGCTCAATGGTTAGAGTGGCAGACCTTGATGCAGAGCTCTGGCCCGGGACCAGGGTTCGATTCCCACCTCGGCGGGTCTCGGGCTCAAAAATTCCTCGGACCTGATATTCTCGCCTCAGTGCCTATTCCAATCATGGGTCCCACTCTGCAACTCTGGGCAATAGCTTGCTTAATCTCCACAACGGCCCCAACAGCGCTAGGATGCCTGGCTTCACCCTGGGGGTGCCCAGGAGTGGACACTTCACAGGGAAAGCCAGGAAGGGTTCCACAGCGGTATGAGTAATAGCGCCACGAAACCGCTTGGTAGCAGTGCGCTCTACAAATACTTTACATTTACATTTCCCCAGAATGGTTCAATGCAGGATGAGCTATAAGGTCTTGAGGGTGAGGACCCTCACATTCATGTTCTGGTTTGTACACTTCCTACATGCTTTATTCCTTAATTTTTCATGCATCCTCTGTTAAATGGGGTGCAGCGTTTGGGATTGAGGGAGGAGGTGTGGGGTGTAGGATCTGGCACATGTTAGCATATGTACTTACCATGTCTACCATTGTTATGTTCAACACTGGTTTCAGAACTCCAAATACAATAAAGAAATGAGATTACAAAATAAATAAATATGAAAACTACACAATGGAAACAAATCCAACAACCATACACAAAGTTCAACAAAAGGCCTGCTGTGGGGGGAGTGGCTAGGGCTGCCAAGATGACAGACAAACTTACTAATGCGTGGTCTGCCGGCCCAAACATCGACCGACATACTGGCAGTTAACCCAGCAGGGTAGGCGGGAGTAGACCACCAGAACTGGGCCCACATCTTCGTGGCAGCCACACTCTGAGGTAAATCAGATCCAGAGGCCCCTAGACTGATGACACAGGGCTCCTCCAACGCCCTAGCCTGGGAGGCGCTTGGTCTCTCGCTTCAGCACCACCATCGAGGCGCACTTGAGTGCTAGTCATCGCCGCCGAGCTGCATGACCACACACGCAACAGCTTGCACAGAGGCTACAGCCTAATGGCAGCTGCAGACAAAGGCCTTGTTCTCCTCTTTGCAACCCCCAAGTTGGTTCATGGGCCTCCAGAACAGCAGTGCTCTCCATCCAACCGCCCATTGGGTCTCAGGTGAGAGGCAATACTGCCAGTGGAGCTCCAGCATCCACCCTCCTCGGGGCAAGGCCCCGCAGACCACCTCTCCTCCCCCCTCCCCCATCATCCGTGGTCCCACACTGGAGGCGCTCTCCCTGTAATGTGTGGGAGTGTCAGGTGACCTCTCCCCTCCCAACCCCCGCTTTGGCGCTATAACGGAGGCCTGTGAGGGGCAGCAATGACACGCGGTGGGCCAGTGGAACGCCAACCCCTGCACCCCATCAATCATCTTGTGGACCCACTGAGCGTCCCCCCATGTTCCTACAGTGCATAAACCCAGAAGGCCTCGGCAGCCCCTCATCTTTATCCTTACAGACCCTCAAGTGTCTCCTAATTCCAGCACAGTATAATATTCCAGCCAAGCTGGAGGTCCCTGGTTCACCATTAGAAAGCTTCCTCCCATCCCACATTTTGACCCTCAAGCATCTGTGCCATGATGGAGGCGCGTGCAAGACACCTGCCACCCTGTGAGACCCTGAGACACTCTTAAATCCGGCTTCCCCCTGCCCTCAAGAATCACAAAACATAGTGGGGTGCCTCCTTACACCACCACCACCAACAGTATCTTCCCCCTCCCCTCCTTGCCTCAACACCAGTTCAGCACATATACAGGTCAGAAGCTCACCTTGCAATGCAATCACCAGCCAGGTGTCACCACCAACCATGGGCTGGCTACCCTTTCTCTTTACTGTCCCATCACTAGCTTCAACAAATCCACCCTCCAAAATCCCAGACACCCGCTACTGGAAGACACACCGTCTTTTTACCTAGGACAAGCTGGACAGGGTGCTGGCAGCTATAGAGCACTCCCAAATCTCCATGGAGACTAGATTTGGATCCTTGGCTGCGGAAAACAGCTTCTTGTGCGATAACCACCGTAAGCTCTTAGACAGTCCCTGACAGTGAATAAATACTTGCTGCCCTACAACCGCTAACAGCGGACAACCAGTCTGCAAACCGGGACTTACAAGACAGAGTCCAACACCTCAAGAACAGGGCTGAGGACCCGATGGGTCGCCCTTGCAGGAGCAACATCCGCATCTTGGGTCTTCCGGAGGAAACTGAGGGAAGTTATCCCCTTGCATATCTGGAGACTTGGTTCAAATCTTTTACTCCATCATCATACCTCACCCCCTTCTCTCTGGAAAGGCTCATCATGTCCCAGCCCGGCGCTGACCACTGGGAGCCACTCCCCACCCTATGCTGGCTAAACTCTTACACTTTAGGAACTGCTATGCTATCCTCTATGCTGCCAGGCAAGCAGGTCCTCTCCAGGTAGAGGACAAAACCATCATGAGATTTTCGGATTAAACCAGTGTGGGGCCAACTCTCCTCCTCCTTCCTGGAAGTCGGGACAAGTCTCCGCCAATTGGACATTAAACATTCGTGGTTTCCTGTCTGCCTCAAGAAAATTTCAGATGGCTCCACCATGTTTTTCACAGACCCCACGGAAGCCTGGGATTGTGCCGACCAACACCAAAGGGAGTGGACTATGGCAGCACCAAATTCGCATGGGCCCCCTCCGAATACTCCCTCCCCCCACCAAGCCATGGGGCCAGCAGTGAGGAAAGCTGCATGTGAAGACTGCACCTCTAGCATCTCCAACTAGTTCTCCTAACCTGGAGCAGATAATCGAAGGCCCCAGGCGAGCCCAACAGGCTGCATTTAGCCTGGAGACCAACTCCACAGTCACAGACTATGAGAAAGGACAGCATATTTTCACATCAGGTGATACTCTTCAGTACGATGAACTCTCAAAGAGACTCACAAAACCGCCCCCCACCAGTAACACCATAGATGGCGGACAACCTTATCTGAACAATGCACCTCCCGATCTCCCATATTTGATTGCATGGTTTGTATTGGTCAATAGATCAACACGGTGCACTGAACCACTGCAGATTCACTCCCCATCACAAACTTGCTCCATCATGGCAGGCAGCCGGCCTTATGTGGTTTAAATGGCACAGGCGACACAATAGGGTGTCATTACCCCTCGGTGGTCCATGCCACATGCACCGCTTGCTTCACAATGGCCACCTTAGCTGATGTTCACTTCCTCATCTTGAATGTTCGAGGAATGCACACTGCTTGAAAGCACTATGCAGTCTACACATATAGCAATGGCCAGTAGGCACAGATTGTCTTTTTACAAGAGACTCATAACAGATGTGCTGGACCACTTGCGCAAGCGTTGGAGTAGCCTTATTGGCTCCACCACCTACTCTGTATACGCATTAAGCACCATTGTATGGGTTCGCCCCAGTGTGCCATTTCAGGAAAAAAATTCGACCATTGATAAAGAGGGTTGCTATGTGCTCCTCGAGCGCCGGCTTGACCGCCAACCATTACTTATCAGGAGCACCTACGCTTCCAGTACAGAGCAGGGGACCTTTTGGGACGCCCTCTCCACCACATTCGCCACGGAACCACACTACCATGGGTGCTGGGAAGTTATTACAACTGTGTGCTCAACCGCACACTGTAGAGATCCCACCCACCAGTATCCCGCTCTCCCCCACACATGCAAACAGATCGCTTCTGGAACTGGGCACGCCACTGTTTACTCCCAGATGCACGGCTATCTTGAAACCCTGGATCCCGGCTCTACTCTTTCCACTCCATAACTGATAACTGACCAGCCACCTCAACCGCTTCCTTTGCCCTACCCCCTTTGTGTTGCTTGTACAGCACTCAGATTACCTGGGACGTGCAGTCTTGGACCATGATTCGCATGTCATGGTCCTCAGTTGGGCGCCCAAATCCCTCAGACTCCTACCTGGAAGCTTCCATGAGATTGCCTGGAGGTTCCAGTGTTCGAGGACAACCTAGGAGACAACAGTCCACATTATTTCGCAGAAAACCACAACACAGCCTCCACCAGGACGCTGGAGTGGGACACCTTTAAGGTGGTGACAAGAGGAATCTGTATCCAAAAGATGTTGGGAGTCCATAGGACCCTGGAAAAGAACATTGTGGCAGCCAAGAAAAACCTAGCTAAATTGGGCACAGCAGGGAATAGCAACCCCATACTCCCCCCCCACAACTCGCAGAGGCAAAACCCTCCTACACAGCCTGTCTAGAAAGCCTGCAACAATATAATTTTACAGCACACATGGCCAAAGTCCATAGAGAATGTGACAAATCTGGCAGACTCCTGGGCTGGCTAGCCAGGCTGGAGTCTGTGGGCCACCCCATCACTGAAGTGGTAAACCTCAAGGGCATCACTGCCAGCACACGAAAGGACATTTCACATGCCTTCTACAAATACTAGTCCTGCATTTACCAGGCACCATAGACACTTCAGTGGATGTTATGTTATGTTACTTTAATTTATATCACGCACAGATACTCGAAAGTGCCCCGGCGCGGAACAGAGGGCAACCATCAGAAATGTATGTAAAGAGATAGGTTTTCAGATTCTTCTTAAAAAGCAAAGGATCCTGAATGTCCATGGATCATTCCGTTAAGTTCCTAGCAGACATCTATGTTTCCGCTAGACTCTCCTTAGATACTGCAATCATGTCAACTGATGTGGTGCAAGCGATTTGTGACCTTGCCAAGAACTAAACATTGAAACAGGCCGGTCTAACCCTGGAATATTACAGCACCATCTAGCCACTCTTTGCACCCCACCTTGCAGAAATGTAGGAGGCCACATTAAGCACTGGTGAGCTCCCACACTCACTCCATGAGTCTCTCTTAATCTCCTTCTCTAAACCGGCTAGAGACCCCACACTACAGACAACTTAAAGCCTCATACCCATTCTCGAGGTCGACTATAAAATCTTGGGCAAAGTCCTCACTTACAGAGTTGTCCAAATCTTGCCATAACTTGTACACACTGACAAAAATGGCTTTGTTCTGGGCTGTAGCACCTCCCAGAACATCGGTCATCTCTTTCATGTACTCAACCAAGTAAGACGACGGTTCCCACAAGTGGCCCATCTCATTCTAGAGCTGGAGAAGTTTGATACTCTAACGTGGCATTATCTTTTAATATTACTCACCTGTATTGGGATTGAGCCCAGGATTCTAGCCCACACCAAACTACTGTACTCCAATCCAACCATCCGAATCCACCTGGTCGCCTCAGCCCCCCTCCCAGTCCGCTGCTGTACGAGATGGGTACGCCTGCTTTAACCGCTGCTATTCATGCTTGCAGTGGAACCCCTTGTCATATGATTGCGCAGGGAGGGTTGGGTGTGGAGCGTCCTGCTCACGGACAGAACACACACACGCCGTGTCCCTATATGCAAACAACCTGCTTTTATATCTGCGAGGCACAACAGCTGACAGTATGCTTACCCAGAATACTCTAGTAGATTACGCCTCTGCCGCTGGGCTCCATATCAACTGGGCAAAATCTACCAGCTCTATCCTGACCAACGGCCTTGAGAAGTACATCTTGGCGACACCCGCCTTAACTGGCATGCTCAAGTAACCTTTTACCTAGGGGTCCATCTACATCATACTCCCCTAGATAGATACGAAGGGAACTTCCATAAGGCCCTAGTGGGAATCAGAACCCAAGTATACTTCTGAAAGACTATCCCCGGGCCCAGGTAGGCAAAATTGCTTTGGCCAAGATGGTTATTTTACCCTGCTTTCTGAATTATTTCACAAATCTCCCAGCTTTTCCACCACCTTCCTTCCTAAAGAAACTAGATAGATACACTCCAATGAACGCTCATATGGGGTGCCAATTGCTGCCAAGTTGTTATTAAAAAAATCCTCTCCGAGGCATACTTCCTAGCAGCAGAGATCCCATGGTTCTCACTGGGTGCTATCTTGACGAAACCTGTACCAAACAAGGGCTTTTGTCTATAATCCAGGGCTTCCTCCTTCTGAAAGCTCTGCCCTCCTCCTCCTGGCCGTTGCCAGTGGCGGTGGCTCGGACATGCATGACCCAGATACATCGCCAATCCTGTGGGGCCCCAAACCGACATCACCCTTAGTCGGTCTCACTGCAACCTGGGTTTTAAACTGCCGGCAACTTGGGGGTCTGGACAGACCACTCTGTGCTTACACTGGGGGATCTCTACTCCAAAGGCCACTTCCTGCCCCTGACCAACTGTTAGAGGAGCATGGCCTTATTCCAGGGCAGGTCCTTTTATACACACACCTCAGTCATACCCGTCACATCCATTGGGATATCTTGAAAGTGGAACCAGTCGTACACTCAGTTCTCTGACCATTCTCCCATTAGTGAATGTGACTACTGAGCTTAAAGAAGCCATCCCCAAATTGGCACTCTCCCCCTTTCTGCACTGCGCCAAAAATGGGAAGAGGACTCTGGGAGGGCGCTACATTACAGGGATTGGGATGTAGTGCCCAGATTTCCAACTGGTCTCATGAAATCCCAGTTTAAAAAATATACAGTTCTTTAGACTCCAAAGGGCATTTTTCACCCCGGCTCAACTAAACTACTATTACCTTGAGACATAGATCGAATGCCCACACTGCTAAGCCCCTGGTGCGGATCTCATGCACATTTTGTGGTCCTGTCCTGCCCTACAGAGTTATTGGAACTTGGTCCACACCACGTTGCGCAACATCACACAGCTACATGATATTTACACGTCGGAAGGATGCATAGATCTAATGCCCACACTGCTAAGCCCCTGGTGCGGATCTCATGCACATTTTGTGGTCCTGTCCTGCCCTACAGAGTTATTGGAACTTGGTCCACACCACGTTGCGCAACATCACACAGCTACATGATATTTACACGTCGGAAGGATGCTCCCAAGGCATATTAAAGTGCACGAAGCAACAACAAGTACACACCAGCTTTACAGCCATAGCATTTCTTGCAAAGCACACTCACACTTCACTGACGATCCCCCAGCTCCTCACCAGTGGCTGCATGTCCTGTACGCAAATGGGGCACAGCAGAAGACAACACCCACTATGAGGAGATACGCCAACTGCGCAAATAACCCGTCTCCTCTCAGTGGACCACACCAACCATGCATTATCAGCAGGGGGTGGGAAATGACGAGCTACCCTCATGAACACACCATGCGATCCCTACGAATACCACAAAAGCTACTCCAGTTGGGAGTTCCTACACCCACAGTTCTCCTCCACCCACCCCATGCTAATAATGCAGCCCCTCACGCCAGTCTCCACCACTAAGCCTGGCATGCTCTTCCCACTCTGTCACCATCCCCAAGCCCACCCACCTCTCGCCCTGACTAATGTTCGTCAAAGGTTACACTATTGTGACGATATACATCCGTTTAAGTTCAATATATAAGAAGGACTTTACAAACCCCTGTACTTTTGTGTCCTTTGCTAATGTATGCTAAACACTTAAGCATACCCAGACTATATTTTGAGTCTCAAATTGCCACTCGCTTTAAGTTGTCACATGCTAATCTTGTTTTTATTGTAAAAACCACTAAAAATATTTTCTCAAAACGAAGGCCTGCTGTATTAAATTTTAACTAAAAAGGAAGAAATACAGACTGCAGAAAGGTATTAGAAATAGTTGTTCTACATGACTTCCATAAGAAGCCCTTACTGTGAATAACCAGATTGAAATTCGGTTATACACTGCAGTGACTTCACAATAGTGGTTAACCAACATAAGTCAACAATTGCTGTGATGTCACCCAGGAGAAGCATTAATTTCTCTTTTGTTCCACAGTCTCGCTCGCATTTCAAGAGACCAGAGTGACGGCAGAATGGCGATTTTACCAGTCTTATCCCACCTCTCCACCTACCTGAGGTGGCTCTGTGCCTGCGTTAACAACGGGGTAGTGTGGCACACAGGTTGGTGTGGGTGAATAGAAGGCATGAGCCCAAGGATGGTGGGGAGGTTATGTAATGTTCTCCCTGTTAGGGAAGGTTATGCAGAAGGAAGAATGGTTGGCAGGAGGCTAGGCATTTTTTAAATCTGGATGGGGAGGCTCAGTGGTAGGTAGAAGCAGTTCAGGTTTTACACACCCATGTTTTAAAATGTTATATATATGGCTTCCCCATTACTCCTGTGGGAGCAGAGAACCCCTATATTTGTACACCCCCAAAAAATAATGACTCGCCCACAGGATGGTTAACTGGGGACACTATTGAACCTCAACTTCATGACGCAATGTGTTCCAGAGATAAGACACTTCAGAACATATCAGTCAATCAAGTAAAGGCCCACTCAATGATCGAATTCTAGATCAGGAATACATTTAAAAATATTGATTAGAAAAATACAAAAAGGTGCGATACAGAAACAATAAATTCAAATGCATGAAATCAATACCATGAAGGGTCTCAGAATAGGGCATTACATCATAATGGGCAAATGAGAAAGTCCCAAGTGAGCAGCAAAATCAATGTGAAAACCGAGAGCCGCCCCATTAGTATTGGAAGGTTGAATGGCTCACTCAAAATAAGCGATTTATACAGCCAGACTACCTGGGACATTTGTGCACTCCCCATATAAATGTTTCTTCTTTTATGCTCTTGGTTTGGGTTTTTGGGGTTTCCACCTCCTCCCTCGATTTCTATTAAGGGTTGTTATTTGATATTCCGCCATGCCTCCCACCCTTACAGGGACAGTGCTGCTATATATAGTGAATCTGATTCCATACCCTCATGTCTTCTGAAGTTCACATTGTGTCCCTGAACGTGAAGAGGCTGAATAACCCCACTAAACGCCGAGCCCGCCTCTCCTACCTTGAGTGTTCAAATGCCCATATTTGCCTACTCCGAAAGACACATATGCTCTCTGCTGATACCCACCGGCTGAGGCCGTTCCCTCATCAGATGTTCTCCTTCACCACTTCCAAAACTGCTGGAATTGCTATTTTGGTATCTTCCAGGTTTTCAGGACATGTTGGTAGCAAACAGGCTGATATTAATGGGAGGTTCTTAGTTTACACCTTCACCTTAGATGCACACACATTTTCGATAGCCTCGGTTTATGTTCCCAATAGTGGGCAGGAGGGTTTTATTAAAACCGTAATTCAGGAGCTTACAGGTCTGCCAGACAAAACGATTTTGCTGGGGTGAGGGTGGGGGGGGGGGGGGTGGACTTTAATATGGTGTTAGATGGAGACATTGACTGCTCTGGGCAACGATGGGGCCAGACCGGGGCCCTGTCTAACACAGGGAAAGGTTTACTAGCAGAGGCTGGACGTACCGATATATGGAGGCTTCGGCATCCCAACACTAGGGCATACACATTTTACCCACACCCCCACAAAATATACAACAGAATTGACTATGTCTTTACTTCCGGCCCCCTGACGCAACAGGTGCGTGAAGTGGAGATTCTTCCCGGTCCCTTGTCGGACCACTCCGGGCTGCGGCTCTCTGACCTTGCCCCCGCGGCATACCACCCACAGTTTCTGACGCCTTCGTGAGACTATGCTCCAGAGTCCCTCTGTAGTGCAACAGATTCAGAAGAGCATAGTCGACAATTTAGTCACAAGTGACACACCAGACGTTTCCTTGACTACTTTATAAGAGGCGATGAAGGTGGTGATTCGAGGGGTCTTCATTGACATAGCGTCGGCTGACAAGAGAGACGGGAGAAATAGGACCGCCTGATGTTATGTTATGTTATGTTATGGAGCTTTTATATAGCGTGCAGCTACTCACAGGGAGTGTCCCGACGCTTTCCACCCTCAACTCATAATGAAATAACACAACACAGCTAAAAACAGGCAACAAAAACGGAACATGATGAGAGAGGTTACTGAGCTGGAGCGCATCCACCAGAGGACTGGTGCTCCCAGAGTTTGGAAGCTTCTAGAGGAGGGCCGTGCACAGCTAGCGGGTTGGATGTCGATCGAGCTGAAGATGCGGCTCTTCGCCTCAAACATGCCTTTAATGTAGTAGGAGATCGCTGTGGGCGTCTTCTTGCTAACGTCTTCGAGCGCAAAGACTGGCTCACAGAGTCGCTGAGGTACGAGATCCCCAAGGTGGGGTGGAGTGTGTGGAGTGGACACAGATTGTGGAGGCTTTCAGGCACTTCTACGAAACGCTATACACGGCCCATGCCCTGCCTGAGACTGAACCGGCATCGATACCTCCTTGAGGTTGCTACAGCCAAACTGCTTCCGACTCAGGCAGCAGAGAAGCCCCTCTTCGGCTGGAGGAGGTAATTACGGTGATTGCTCGCCTGAAACTTTACAAATCGCCCGACTGGTTCACTTCCGGTTTTTATAAAAAGTTCTGTGGGACGTTGGCCCTGCTTTTAGTACATGTTTTGAATTTGATTGGGTCGTCATCAGCCTCTTCCTTTCCACCCTCCATGTTGGAGGCCTTAATAACAATAATCGCTAAGTCAGGTAAAGATAAGCGCTTCGGCGGCTCCTATCGCCCATATCCCTTCTCAACGTGGACCTAAAGATCTTTAACGGCCAGACTCTCGCCATCTTCCTGGTCGGATAGACCTAGACCAATCAGGATTTGTTCCTGGGCGTCAGTGCTCCATTAATACCAACGGCTTTTCCGCTTGATGGACCGTTCAGAGTTTCCCGGCGGAACGCATGATCCTCTCGATCAACGCAGAAAAGGCGTTTGACAGGGTTCACTGGCCGTACCTTCGAGCGACGCTGGTTTATTTCGGCCTACCAGACCGCTTTATTGATTGAATCTTCCAGAGCTATGCGAACCCAACGGCTACGGTGCGAGTGAGGGTACCACGAAAGGCCCTACGCTGGATTCATAAATTATGGTCCATTCTAGGGATGGAGAAGACTTCTCTTTTCCTGACCAAGCCCGGGGCTTCCTTTCACGACCTGTGGGCACTCTTCCTCGCACTATTGACATTCGAATTTACAGAGCTCACCTGTCCCAAATATCTTGGATTGTTCAGATTGGCGGATCCTTCCTCATCGCTTGCCTCCACTGGACCTGTCATTTAGCAAGCTCTGGGAGATTGGCCTTTGGACAGGCGTCCTTTTCTTTAATTTATCAGGGTGGTTTTCCTTTGAGGAGGAGGAGGGGGGAAGCGGGGGTCAGTCTGTTTCCCTTTTGGTTATCTGTTCAAGCCTGAAACACATGACAGCGATATGCCGGGTTGTAACCCGATGATTGTTGAGCACACTGGCTCGTTCATTTTTTTCTTGTGTAAAATCAATAAAGGAAGTCCTTGGGGGTTGGTTTGGGGCTGATCTGAGATCCTGCTGTAAAGTTTTCATTAAGAACAGCAAGAACAACTTCAATGCAAATAAGTGTTTATTGTGAAAAGGGCACATCGCTCGTTGGCTACTTGCCCACCCCCGGGAGCTCCCCCCAGACCAATCACCGTACGCTTGATTAATTACAGAGACCGGGATACTGTTTTACGCATATCACGCCAAAAAGGAACGATCACCTATCAGGGAAACAACCTATCATTTTACCCTGACTTTACAGCTACTGTTCAGGCAGAGCTGAAAGAATTTCAAAGGTGAAGAAACTACTGATCAATGAGCATATGCTATACCCAGCTCGTCTGCAGATAGGTGTGGACGATAAGGCCTGGATCTTCAACACTTCCAAGCAGGCCATGGAATTCGCCAAATCTCCCGGCCGAAGGAAGCGTGAACCTCTCGATGTGTTGGATAACGAAGACTGTGGTTGAAGTCAGTCGTCCTATTTAACTGGTATTTGTTTTCAGTTTATGTACCAAATCCATAGGTCTTGATTTGTTCTAATAAAAGTTTAAAATAAAAAAGGTCAGCGGAGCCTGGGGCGTACAGCACCAGCGTGACCTATGCCGGTTCTATCTAATGTTACTCTGCCATATGATATGGGTACATAGCAACTGTTGATTCTATAGGTGCTGCGTCTAGATGGTGTTGCCTATGTCTAATGTTATCATTGCGCTTGTATGGCCACTTCAGGGACTAGGTTAGTGCAGGCGGCCACCTCCCTGGTGCAACTGGGAGTCACAGTGCTGCAGTGTCCCCCCACTGGGTATACCCCACAACCAGTTTTAACGTGGTTCTCAATGTTGGGGTGTATTGTTCTTTGGGAATATGGGTTTAGCCATTTGGGACTGCTAAAGTGGGTCGGGCCATTATCATTGTTTATGAGAAATGTTCTGTTGTGTTTGAGTATATACATTTACCGCATTACACGCCTACTGTTGCAGTCATATACATCTTGCCTCAGCATTCGCCTCATCTTCATGTTAACATCTACATTGATGTGTCATACATATACTTGTTTGACGTGGAACATACGAGGGCTCAATACCCCCCAACAAAAACTTGTCAAGTGTTCACATACCTGGATAGGCATGCTCCACTACAGGATACTCAGCTCACCAATTCTTCTGAGGCCCGAATAGCTGTCCGATGGGCTGCTCATAAAGTGGCATTGACGTACTCTTCCTACGCCAGGGGAGTTTTAATTCTATTCAAAGGGGGGGCTACAGTTTACACCACTCAAAACACATGTTGATGGGGAGGGGAGTGCGCCATGGTCCATGAGAAACTGGGGATGTCCATGATCACGGGCGTTAAAACCTATGGTCCTATTCAAGATGACCCACAGGTCTTTCTCCGAATGTGAAGTGTCTTGCGTACTTGGCCGGAAGCAGCCATTTTGTGGTGGGAGGGAGGGGAGATCTCAATACCCACTTGGATCCTGCCATGGATAAAACAAGCCCACAGGGAGCACGTACCCCAAACATTTCGTAATGTATTTGTGAGGCCATGGCGGAGATGGGATTGATAGATATATGGTGAGTGCGTAATGCAGGCGTCAGGAGTGATACCCATATTAATTCCACACAACAGCTGGTCTTGCCTAGATTATTGGCTATTAAATGAGGAATCAAATGATTGGGTCACGGGACAGCTCCCACAAACCCTATCTGATCACAACCCGGTGAAATTAGGTCTTAGTATTCCTACTCTTACACATCGCCCGTTCACATGGCGGTTTAGGGCCGAAGCGTTGCTGGACCCAGTCTATAATGACAATATAATACAGGCGATAGTACAATACTTTGAAGCAAATGTTGGCACGGTATAGAGTGCCGCTACCTTATGGGAGGCATTTGAAGTTACAATATGGATAAGTACAACAGAGGGTATATTGAAGGATATAGGCGGCCAACTCTCCAGAATTGAGGCTACACTAGAGGAGGTGGAGCGGAAGCATGTAGAACATCCAGATACTGACATTTTAGCGCCCATCCAAGAGCAGCTTTTGGAATACAATGCACTGGCGGACACAGAAACACGCTACATATCACGTCATCATGTGGCACGAACTTATGGCGAGGGTGGCTGGCCGGGTCGACAGTTAACAAACAAGCTCAGATTCAGAGCGGATCATCATATTACAAAAATTGTAGACTCACAAGGGAAGGAACACTTCCCGCCCCAAGGGACAGTGGAACAGTTTAGGTCCTGTTATGCGGAGATATATGATTCACGTGGGTGCATGCACGAGAACACAGTCAGGAATGATCTTTCAGATATCGCCTGCGCCTGGCTGGCGGATGGGCATAAAGAATACCTGAGCCAACCAATTGATGAGACCGATATTAAAGCAGCGATCAGCTCGCTGCTGAATAACAAAGCACAGAGTTCAGACGGACTCACAGCGGAATTTTATAAAGAGTACGCGGATTTGTTAACACCCTACTTACTAGAGGTATACGCGGAAGCTCATGAGTGGCATATTACCGCCCTCGTTGAGGCAGGCCCTAATCGTTACATTGCTTAAAAAAGACAAATCCCCCTCTTACTGCAACTCCTATTGCCCGTTGTCGCTTATTAACCTGGATGCAAAGATATTAGCCAAAATACTTGCTACTAAACTCCAACCACTGATGTCCTCCCTGGCTGCCTGATCAGTCCGGCTTTATACCGGAGCAGTCTACATCTCACAATTTAAGGACTCTTTTCGCCATGTTTCATATTCTATCCCCTGATCTCCCGGCAGCTGCAATCATGTTGGATGCGGCTAAAGCATTTGACTATCGAATGGGACTATAGGTTTTCTATCTTGAGGCGCATGGGATTCCCGAGTGTCTTCCTGCAATGGGTACAGCTGCTGAATACTGACCCATCGGCCAGGGTTCGGGTGGGGGGTCTCACCTCTCAGCCTTTCTCCATACATCGAGGAACCAGGCAGGGCTGTCCACTCTCGCCACTTTTATTTGCCATAACGCTTGAGCCATTGGCGTGCGTGATCTGGCAACGCCACAGGGCGTCAGCGCTCAACTTTAATCATCGCCCTGTTGGCATCTCTTTATATGCGGACAATAAGGTGCTCTTCATTAGTGAGCCTCAAACCTACTTGTCCCCAGTTCTGAAGGAATATATTTGATTCTGCTTGTTTTCAGGACTGTTGATTAATTGGGATAAATCGGTGGTAGTCCCTTTGACGCCGATCACTGCAATCCCACACATAGAATACCTACTCATATGGTCAACTGACCCAGTGAAATATCTGGGGGTATGGCACAATATACTTATTACTGGTTCAAGCTGCACGCTTTTACACATGTGGCAGTGGAGGATGGAGAAGAGTTTCCCACCCCATTGACTGAAATCATCACACACACGCGCAGGAGGACGCCATGGACGGAGATAAATACTGTAGATACCACAATAGCTGCCTGGCAAACTATAGGTAAACTGGCGGCCAAACTTCCACTCTATGCTCCAGCTCTACAAACTGCACACCATGCCTCCCTGTCCGTAACAAGTGAAACCGGACCGATTCGCTCCCTTCAGGCAGTCTGTATTCAGCATATGCATGATCTCTTTATAGGAGGGCATTTTCTCACACCCAGAGATCTTCAATAAGTTACTAACTAGACATTGATATTTTAATTCACCATGCACCGCTTAAAACACACTTTGCCATGTTCCCTGAAGAACCACTTCAACTGCAATCTCTGCAGCTTTCGTTAGTAGCACCCTCGAAGCATAAACTAGTAACAAAACTGTACTGGGCGGTGCGAGCTGAACGGGTGAGGGGGGGAGGGCGGGGGGGGGGGGGGGGAGACCATAGTCTGGCGCAGTGGAATGGCATGCTTGACTACCCCCACTATGTCCCCCCACCCCCCCAGACTGGAACACATATGCGTGCTAACTGGCAGATTGACTTCCAATGGTAACCTCCGGATAATCCATTTTAAATATATCCACCAAATATATCACACCCCGGCGAGATTGCACAAATCAGGTGTTTTGAGACACAAGTAACTTAGGAGATGTGGTGGATCCAATGTGGATTTCTGGCACCTAGCTTGGGATTGTGCTTCAGTCGCACAATACTGGGTGAAAGTCATTGATTGTTTGCAAAAACATGTCCAATCAGACACTGCAATGTACACCTGCTATCAGTTTGCTATGTTTTGTATCCCAGGTTAGGGGCACGCTAGGGAAGTTTTTGAGAATTGTCTTGCTCTTAGCAAAGAGACGTGTGTCGTTGACTTGGGAGAGTTCACTGGTCCCTAAAGTAGACCATTCGATAAAAGGCATGATTTATTGTAGAGAGACCTTAGAGTTGTACGCTGAAGAACTTACGTCCTCCTCTAAACCCAAAGATATCTAGGAGCCCTTACGGCAGTACCTGCTGGCAAAGAGTCCTCACTCCTGATCATTAATTACTATTTTTTTGGTAGTGTTTATGATCTGTTTGATGACATAAATGGCAAGTGGTTTTTTTTATGTTCATGTTCATGTAATTATTTGCAATATTCAACCATAAATTGTTATGTTGTGTTTTTGTTGATTTAATTGGCAGTATACTGAGCTACTGAGCTGCGAGGCATTTTTGTGAATTATTTGTTTTTTTAAATCAATAAACAGATTTACAAAAAACTTCAATGCGAATAAACAAGATTCTGCTTGATTGTGTGCTTCAGAAATAATTAACACTACATGCAAGAGAAGACATCCATTTGAACAAGAAGCATCAAGGCAAAAATTAGGCCTGGCTAACAAGCTTGAAAAAAACACTTTTACAAGTCACAGCAAATGCATTAACAACGTGTCCGTATATACACAAGTAATTATGAAAGTAAATCCACGTTGTACATACTGTTAATAGTGCAGGAAATATGAAATGCACAAAAACGCTAACACTCATCTGCCCATCTGTTGGAAGCAAGGGCAGAAGATTTGGAGAGGGGTCAAATACAACATAAGGTAATTCATAGATATAATGCAAAAGTTGAAGTGGGAAGAAACTGAGGCCCACAAGTTGCCCATACTTTTTCGATTTGACAAAACCAGATCCCCTGCTTTGATAAACGTCAACCATCTCGGGACTCTTACATTTGAAGTGGAAGGGGAGAGTGTTCCAGGTTCTGTTAACTTTAGGGAGGGACAGAACGCTGAACAAGGAACAAGCCTTCTTGCCAGGGGTGCATGCTGCTTGAAAGAAATGTAAATGTGCACATTTGGTTAATCTGCAAATGTACAGGCTGCTTGGTACTGGTTTAAATGGATTGAGTCACTTGAACAGTGTGTTTTTTGTTTGTTTTTTTAGAAGTATTGTGAAGTGACCTGGTGAGCTGTGGAAAGTGTTCATTTCATAGATATAAATAAATTGCACTAGGTACAGTCTGCAAATTACTCAGATCTATAGTTTGGAAGCACCTTTTTATCTAAAAACCTAAATCTTTGTAGCGCTTTGTGGCAGCCTCTCATACTGTGTGTAATGCAAGTTTAAAATACACATATTCACAGTGCTGTCACAGACCGGGACCTTGCAACACTGAAAACACCCAAGTGCTATTTACTACTGCACTATTCACCACTGCACCAATCAGAATTCAATTATGTCTCTCTCTAGTTACACACAGATATTATGGAAACCGTCTTTTCGTAGTGGATACCAAATGTCTAAATTTTTAAGCCCTCGCAAAGTTGACATAAAATCACCAGACAAATGGTACAGTAGAGCACAGTGTGTAATAGGGACAATTGTAGTGGGAGTGAGGGTAGTTATAGCAAATGTACTGCAGTGATGGAATTAACCGATAGAGGTTTCACTGAATTAAAATAGTGCATCTCTTACGAATTACTTTAACTTGCATGTATTTTGTATTTAAGGTGTATGTTATTTTAACCGCCACGGCAATTCTGCCATGCGGGGGCAATTCTGCCGTGGTGCGGCAGTTTAGCGGAGTGGTAGGGGCTGCGACGGCCAACGGACGTGCGCAGCACTACGGAGGTAGTGCTTGCGACGGCCGTTGGTGAAGGTCAAGGTGAAGGGCCAACAAAATATTTTGCTCTTTTTAGCCATGCCTTTCATTTCACCCCTAGGCTCACCGATCCCACCGGACTCAGGATCACAGTTCCCATACTTTTTTTTTTTTAATGCACTACAAACGCTGATAAAACGTAAGCAACGTATATGCTTTTCACCTCTGGGTTCTGAGTGACAAAGACAGCCCAACCTCTGCTCTCATTGTCTATACGATATTTTTTCACTCTGAGTTCTATGGAACAATACCATTATTCACAGTTAGGCATCGATTAAGTACTAGACAACTCAAGAAGCCTAATCCCAAGAAACACTACGAAAGAAGACCGTTTTCAAGTTTAGAACACGGGATTGACGCGCACCCCCTGTGAACACCCAGAGAATCTAACCTTTACAATGTAACGTAGCACCATATAGTTTTACCATTAAAAATGATGTTCAATTGACTGAATTGACACAATCAGAAAAGAATTGGAAGACTTATTATAGATGCAGGACATGGTGAAGTTGCAGATTCTGCCACAGTTTATCGATCACCACCATCATAAAAGGTTCTTGCAAACCATTTCTGACTGAGGAACTTCTTCAGCTCTAAATGTATCAAGTCCAAACTCACTATTGCATATTCTGAAACAGTATTCTCAAGTTAAAATCTGGGGACACATTCACTCACTGGTCTACATGTGCTCAGAATATGGCACCTTGATACAGAGGACAAGAAAAAAAATATACATATCACCTATGGGCCTCTGCATTCAGCAGACCTTCTCCTACCAGTTCACAGGACAAAATGCTTATCACAGAGCTGCTGGAGATTTTCAGTATTTGGCCAAAAATTACAGAATGAATTGCTGCTAAGCAATCTTAAAGGGCATTCTTTACTCTTTTCCATTAAGCTCTAAAAGATATGGTATTTACCTGATTTGCTCCATCTTCAACACTAGCTCATGCACATACAATTGTTTGGCGTATTGCGCCTATATAGGCTAATGGTTTTGCAATCAAATGATTGACAGACCTCAAAAGTGTCTTTAAGCAAACCGCTCAAAATTCTTTGGAGGGTACAGATGTGCACAGAAACACCACCTTTCAAAGAGACCCCCAAGGGAAGCCAAGTCTTCATCTGGGTAACCAAGCCATGTTCAATGAGGATTTCCAATGTACCACTCCTCTCATCTTCCTTATGCACCCTCTTTCTTTCAAAGGTAGATAAGAGCTCTCCGGTTATTCTCCAACTTTGGGTATATCCAACCATCAATCTGGCAAAGCTAGGTGAGTTAGTGATCCACCCTATTATGTAACAGGGGAGAGTAGGTCCTATTTATTCATTTTAAATATTTAAAATAAAAAACAACAAAGTCACCCACCTAGAGTGAATTCAGATCCTGTCGGCGTATATCCTCGTATATCCTCCCCAGGTCTGCCCCATTTCCCCATTATGTTTAAAAAAAAAAAAAAAAAAGAAAGGCTAGTCATGGGTGAACAAAGTATTTTAAAAAGGGTATGTGGAGGCTCAGGTAGTCACCTAACAATTCACCTATATTCTCCCCTACCACTACACTACATAACGGTTCTTAGTACAGACCTTTTACCTAGTTTTGGTAATGTCCAAAGATGACATGGGGTTTTCTCCGAAAAGCTTACGCATCATTTGTTATGCATAAGGATTCTTGGAATCACAGCAGGCCTACCATCTCCTGCCTTATAACTATTTATAAGGGTCATTCCTTCAGTCATCCTAGTCAGACATGACACAGAATGGTATATCCCAAGGGTGTACCACTTTGGAGATATATATATATATATATATATATATATATATATATATATATATATATATATATATATATATATATATATATATATATATATATATATATATATATATACACACATATATATACACACATATATATACACACACATACACATACACACACATACACATACACACACACACCATATCTTGCTGAGTTAGTCAGAGGAGAAAAGGACTTCAATGCAGACACACTGACACGCGATGTTGAGGCTCCTGCATTCAGACACTCCAGCTCTCAGTTGTATTCCATCCCTTGCAGGATGTCCATCTCGAGACCAAGACGGGGATCCACAGTTTCTCACTTCAGGTAATGGGGTGGACTTTATCCTAGAGGGATTCTTGGCTTTTACACCTACATACATGCTAGGTACACTTAGGTACATCTAGTTAGGACCGCATCGTAGGAGTACGCATTCTACTGTCATATTTTGCATACTTGACTGTATTCATTGTTTTAGCATGATGGTAGTAATCTACCATCCTTTTACTCTGTTACTGCTTCTAATACTTTATATCTGTTACTGTCGAATGGTTGTTTCAGCACCCCTATTTTACACTAGAAGGACGCTGGTTCAATAAATTCTTATTGGAAAACGTCCCCACTGTTTATTCTGTGCATCTCAGACAAAGTGAGCACGAGTGACTCCGCGAAAAGTAGTACACAGTTTCCACGATTTTGAGGGATCGGGGTTGTCATGTTCAATGGTTGCCAAGAACTAGTCTCTCCTTGGTAAGAGGGGTTTCTAGTGGCACTGAGCTAGCTGGTATACAGGCTAACATCCCCAGTAGGGGTGTCTAGAATCAGTCTAACACCAATCCTATAGTGTGTGTTGCCTAAACGTGCAGATCCTATATATGT
Source organism: Lissotriton vulgaris (assembly GCF_964263255.1). Lineage (NCBI taxonomy): Eukaryota > Metazoa > Chordata > Amphibia > Caudata > Salamandridae > Lissotriton > Lissotriton vulgaris. Next base: position 1,849,277,619 of record NC_141693.1, on the reverse strand, counting down.
TTATAGGAACTACACAACTGGATTAAGTCCCAAAAGAGAGATAGGGAAGTATGCAGGTGAGAGCAGGGGCCTACCGGCACTCTGTGGGTTGACCTCATAATCTACACCAGTCTGAAATAAATTGGAGACAGTTGGTAGAGGGTTATCCCTGGTGATGGATTCTTTGGTGTCCGTCAGACTCCGGTTTGGAGTGGATCCTCACACAAGCAGATATCCTCTTGTGTGTGGCACTAAAGGTGTGATTTTGCTTTCTTCCAATGCCACAAAGGAAAACAGGAGCAGACTTACCACTTCACACTCCTCACCGTAGTGGAATGGATCCAGAAGCTGCCATTCAAGATTGAAGTGTACCTTATGCACAACTGTATGATTTATGAGAAGTGCTGGGATAGAAAATGTATGCTGTTCTGAGGAACATGCAAAAGAGACTGTGCAGGGGACCTGGTACTTGCAACAGACTTCCATATTCACCAGAATAGGACAAGGGAAAAAAATCAGATGTTTAGCATTCAAGAGAAAAAGGAGGGAGTGACCTCAACGTAGAATCAATAATGAGGCAGAGCTCCCCATTTATATCTGTGCCTGGCGGCAGCAAGTTAGAGTTGTTTCCGAGGAGCAGCTGCGACACTGTCAAACCAAATGCACATCTGAAAGTAATTATTATAGAACACATGGGCTCCACAATCTAAAATTCAAACACGCACCCTTATAATATGTGATATGCAGCTCTTGAGAGAGCCCACAGAACACAACAAAAACGGATGCAACAGTGATTATAATGAACTTAACACACAACAGAAAAAACCATGTAAAGTTTTTGGCAAAATTACACTGGTGAAAAAGCAGGAGTCACACCGCTACATCTCCTTTTGTAACAAGCAAGTTCTTTCAGTGTATTCTGCAGTTGCAGCTTTCCTCAAACATTAAACAAAATCACGAACAAATAAAAGTTTAAACTTCAAAATCTTGGTAATCTCTAGGCGAAGAAATGGTTCCAGTCCGGATCTGCTGCAGCATGGACCTTCTGGATCTGGGTGTGGTAAAATACAAGTCCAGCCACAGAGGTTCCTGCTACAGCAAGGAAAACTTTAAAAACATGCTAATGTTCTTCTGTGTGCACTCAACTAGGAAACCAAACCCAGACGCTGAGTCAGTGCCTCCAGTAAAACAACCTTTAATTATGATGAGCGAAGAGTAAGAAAACGAGTGACCACAAATCGAACTTTAATTTAACAGAAAACAATGAGATAGTGAAAATAAAAAGTATTATTTTGTAAATAGTTTAATGTTCGAGTTAATTAGAAATACAATTCCCACATAGACAGACTCCATGCTGCAGTGGTATTATTAGATGGGGATCCTACTAGCTAAAGCAAAGCAAAAGGTGATCATGGTCAAGGAATAGCAGAGACTGAGTGTGAGGCTGCAAAGGGGCAAGCAAGGAAAGCGGGAGGAGAGCAAACAAATCACGGGGAAAAGCAGAAGAATCAGCAGCTGGGACAGCACAGAAAGAACAGTACAGCACCAGAGGAACATGATGAAACGTGGAGTTCAGAGACATACGAGCAAAATTCTGACAGCAGCGCAAATCGGAGGCAAATATGTGGTTTAAGACCATTAAGAAAATGAAGAGATGCCAAAGAGGCAAAATGCGGGGGTAGGAGTATAAGGCTGTTAACGATGAGCAGGAAAGTACAATTGGGTACAGCAGCATCTGAAATAAGCAGATGAATTGGGAATTAAATACATCTGAACGGAAAGAAGTCAATATTAGGTATTCAAATAACTAGGCAATGTATAGTAGGTGCAAAGACTTACAACTCGTGATGGATGTTATTCAAGGTGAGAACGGTCAAGGAAAAACTAGAACGACTCAGGTTTACATCTCACTAGCAACGACACTGTAAATGTGTTCCATCTTAACATAAAATTACTGTTGATAAGATGTGTTTTTATTGCTTCTAGAACAGGGGCCAAGCATCAATACAGAGGAAGCATTTAATTGTATTTTTTACTTTTGGACAGCAACATCAAACGATACAAACAGGGGAACCGAATCAGCAGTGTAGGCAAAGAGAGACCTGGTGCAGACTGACTTAGTCTCATTCAAGTCTGGTATTGATACTGCCTTGTAAATCTTAGGTAAAATTACGATTCAATACCAATTCTTTTAAGCCCACACAAAAAAATTAATATCAGAACAACAAGAATCAGTTGGGGGCGGGGGAGGGGGGGGGGGAGATAGAATTACTAAACTTGCACAAACAACCTAGCATGCACAAGGATAAGTAAACCGTGATACCAAAACATGCATATGAAAGCAGGAAAGGGCAGCGCCAAAACGGCATCACAACACCTAAGAAGAGTGATCAGTTAATATAAAACTTTTTTATGAGTCACCACATACATTAATTATGCTAAGCGAGACAGGCGCTTGACTTTTTTTTAACTCAAAGAGGGAAACTTGATCATTGAACGACTGTGGCAATCCAGAGACTGTGCCAAACTGAATCATACAAGAAAAAGGCTGGACTTAAAAACAGGCTTTAATTTGAAAATGAAGTTTCAAACATCTAGACTTCAACATCAACTGATTTAGTGTACGAAGCCAGCTGTAGATAAACCATTCACATCTTCCGATTCTCACTAAATGTGACACTGCATTAAGACTTAATACTGCTTGCCACTCATCTCACGATCGACCATAGTTATTCAAAACTAGGACCAATAAGAAATTGCCAATTTGTGAACTATTATTCTGTATGTTAAATTACAAATGCATATCTAACGTTAAATAATACTATGTAAGAGTTTTGTTGCATGTTGATATTTATATTGAAAGGAACCACACCACCTTCCTATTTTGTACAGAGCAACGTTCAAATAAAATATGACCATGTTTGTAGGGGCACGGTGGTAGTCTCAAAAACGAATTTAGCCACCTGAATGGCAAATCTTACAATATCAAATTCAAGACTTTCAAATCTTAAAAATAATTCCATCTGCCCAAGTCTAATAAATGTTAAAATAACAGTCACGTATTTTGCCACTAAACAAAATTACATAAAATACTACTGACAACGACTGCAAAAACAGCTGCCTAAAATGGGAGTGAAATTGGCACTTTGAGGTAAGGCTATAAAGAACTGCCCCACGTTGTAAGGCGCCATGCAATATAACAAGGAACCACTGCTCTACAGAATAAAAGTGGTGCTTACATGCGATGCAAAAGAAAAACACTTAGAAAGAAGTCAGTAACTGTGCAGTAGTAGGCTTGTTCATCACCCTCTTCAGAAAACTAATAGCATTTATGAAGCATCAGTATTTCATTATTGGAGATTTTTATCACAGCTAACGGCAACAGGTCTTCAAAGTTGCCAGCCTTATCCAAGCAACTACTTTCATTCCGATTTTCGAAGTCCGTGGCTTACAGATCATACTTCTGATGCCAAAACACAGAGCAAGCAAGGCATCGTCAGAGTGGATGTGGAAACAAATAATGATGTTCATAGCCAAGGCCCAATATAAAAATGTCCTGGAAAGTATCAGCTCGCTAGATATAGGTGTGCAAACATCTTGCTGCAGAGAGACAAGTCAAAAAGGGGGAGTGGTGCTGGACATTGTAATTGGGGTACTGTTGAAAAGCAGACAAATGGGGAAAAACGTCTCCGGGAACCAGTGCTTTAAATGGAAAAGCAAAAGTGCGGATACTAGCTACTTAAAGTACTTGCTTGCCCTGAGAAGTGCGGCCACGCTCATCATTAAATGTATTGCAGCAGTGCTGGGAAGTCTAGGTCCTTTCCATTTCAAACTGAAAAATTGCAGGTACTTGGTACCTGTCCATTTACAGCACTGCCGGAAGCACTCCCTCCTTGGGCCACTCCCACAGGTGTGTCGAGATGCTTCGCGGCCTCCGTTATGTGGCAGGGTGCCCCATCATCGTTCTATGGGTGTGTCTGGAGAGCTCTCACCCGGCAGTGAGCCATGAGACCGAGTATGCACAGGTTCCCTCAAGGCTCTATGCGGGTACAATGTCACCCTGGTTGTGTTTTGGTATTCGCTGATGCCGTACAGAGCGTGTACAGCGTTTCTTTTGCAGAGGTGGGAGTGGCGATGTCTTCGGGAGAATACAGAAGCTCACTCACTCTAGATGTGTCACTGGAGGTACTCTTCCCCCCCCCCCCAGGTGTGCATGGGATGTCTTCTCCTCACACGGTCATTATTGAGGTGTCATTTCTCCAAACGGAGCGTGCAGCACTTTAAGAGCGAGCTCTGGGGTTGCACGTCTCCCCGGTGACGTGGGCCTCCTCCAACCAGCCGATTTGTATGGGGCATACTACACCGTTCGCCAGGGATGTGGGAAGGGGCTCTTGCCTTCCGAGATGTGATTTGGGGCTCACTTTCTTCCTGGGGTGCCTTAAAGGGGCGCAACGGTAAAGTCTCTTTCCTCCCACAGTGGGTAGGAATCAGACATCTGCAACTATGATAGGGGATGATGGTTGCTTGTGAAGCATTCTTTCTCCCATCCCCTCCAGGAGCCTTACCTTGTCCAGACAGTTGACCTTCTCAGTTGGGTAGACGATCTTGCCGCAGCGCGCACAGCTGGGGTTCATGGTGGGGCCGCTACCTCGCTCTTCAACACCGCTCTTCGCACACGGGGCTCGCGCCGCTGCCTCTCCTCCTCACGCACGCACACTCGGAGCGCGCGCCGCTTCCTGCCACCGCCTGCCCTTCCCACTGCTGCCAACCGCCACAGCCCGCTAGCGCGCTCACAACTGGAAGGTGAGGGAGGGGCCGAGGAGTCAGAGAGCTCGTGATCGCGTGCGCGTACCCCACACGAGGAAGTGATAGGCGCGCTCCCGACCGGACACGTAGATGGAAACAAAAAATGTAGTAAACGTACGTATTTGCCCACACAGTTATCACGCTAGACCAAGAAAATTGCTTACAAGATAAACAGAATCATGAGTTAAAACAATATTTTTTATTTTGGTATACATTTTTACGACATTACGTTTTAAAGTGGCAACTTTAAGTTTTTCCCATCGCGCTTGTTACATACTTTATAATACGAAAGCAAATCTAAATAGTTGTAGAATTAATAATTTTCTGAAAGATTAGTAACGCATGCCGTAGGAATATTTGCTTGATTGATCTTGACCTAACACAGCATCTCTGCAGTACACCGCAGAGGATTGACACCACTTCATGATGGCGGCAATATGTGTGGGGGACCACTGGAGGACACATGACTTTCTTCGCTTTCTTTCCGATCAACTGCTTCTATATAAAACCCAAGTCCAATATGGCCGTAGTTTTCGGACTACTTAATAGATATTTTGTATTTTTTACAGCGCGCACGCGACTTGAAGGAATTGAATTTATATTGCATAAGTTCGCATTCATTTTTGTGTTTTTTAGGCAAGGGGAGATTGGCTATTTGCCAAGAATCACGGGCAGTTAAGGAGCTGACCCGAAACTCGGGCTTCGTTCCCTAGTTCCAAAGAGGGCAAAACTAACATGCATTGGCAAAGCCAAAAGATTTGGCATCACCCGCCAGACTTTTGGCAATTCTTCTATTGTGTTTTTTCATGGCTTTTACAAAACTTTATTTTTTTGGAAACTGTGGGACTTTGTCAATGTAAAATAAAACATTGACTAAAGATGCCCTAACTCCTTGGAAAGTCAGTAAATGGCTGAAGTGGGGGAGGAATTGCCCTTTGATGCATGCTTCAGTGGATTAGAAATAAATGTGAATGACACAGTCACAGATGTGTGGTTGAAAACCCCTAGAAGTAACTATGACATACACGTAATTTTAGAAAAAATCACAAATGTCAGACCTAAATAGCCAATAGTTGTGCCACTGTCTGTCAGCCTCTTTCTTGTCTTTGACAAAGAAGGAAGAAAAACAAGCATTGGAAATGCAATAGGTCTCGCATTAGAAAAGTTGGAGCTATTGGTCTTGTAAATGACAAATATTTTATTTATTTGTTGGTTTTTAAAATAGCTAAATTGATAGCTTTGTCATTTACAATGCCAATAGTTATAACTTTTGCGAATGTGACACCTATAGCATTTGGAATGCAACATGTTTTGTATTTACGTGACATAGATGGCAGCTCTGGTCGTTAGGCCACATCTCTAGAGAGCAGGAGAGTGCAGCAGGGGAGAGAAGCACAGCAATATATAGATTCAATGTATGGATACTTTATGTTGATATAGTGAAAATCTACACAGATCCGCCCATGAGGGACAGACCTTCACAAACCTGCTCCAGAACATCACATCAAATTAGGATGTAAAGAAGTTTAGTAACAATGTAACAGGATTGCTGCATGTATAAATACTATTATTAGTAGACTTTGCAACTATTGCACTTCAAACAACTTATACATTTCCGACTTGTTTTTATCGTAAAGAGCTTGGACGAGCCATATACACCACATGAACTTTATAAAAAAAAGCATAGGTAAATTCAACAGGTATGGCGTTAAGTCAAACAGAAGCATGTCTAAGTTTGCACTTGCACAAGCTTGTGTTTACATGTAGTAAATCCAGACCTAGTGGTGTTGTGGTGTTGTCTATGCTTGCTATTTTAGGAATGTATGACTGCACAGTTGCCCCAACAAAAATACCATTATTTAAAGCAGCTATCCAAATTTAAAAAATGCATACTAGAAATCAAGTAGCATATGCTTTGGTTTACTTTTATCATGCATAGTTTGCAGTTTCAGATTTGTTATTTAGCTAAGCTATCCACTTAAAAACACAAGTTAATTATAATAAAAACTTTAGCCAAGCAACTACCACAGAAATGAAGACGGTGTACTGCTGAATGCAACTGCCTAACTCAAGTGTAATTGTGACAAAAGTTTGACACAAAAATACATCTTTGGCCTGCAACCACTGCAATATTCAATAAAAGTACACTAAACCACCTAATGGAGTCAAACTTCCCTACAGTACCAGTACCTCAATGAGCAAGAGCTGCCCAAAATGTATGCAATGCAAACATTGGTGACAGTAAAAGTGAAACTCAAAGATAAATAACCTAATGGGTGGCTGGACAGTCACAGTACTTGGTTATGAAAGCAAGGGAAAAAAAGCTTTCAGCACAGGTAGGCATCATCCTTCAAAGTGAACATAACTCAATGTGTATGAATTGGCACCAAATAAACGGAGACCAGATTAAATTGTACTTAATCATGCCCTATATCATAATTGTGGGGGAAAAAGGCAACAAGCTTCCTCCATCTACGCACCTGGGATCTGGAACAACATCCCTGTATGCACCAGAAACGTCAGAACTCTACTCTAATTTAAGAAAGAGCTGAAGACACATCTCTTTATAAAAAAATGTAAACAACTTACTTAAAAGGGTTTTAAAACTTGACTTAACCTAAAGCAATTTTGCGCTGTTGCATAAAAAAGGCAAATGATTTTAAATAGTTCTACTATAAAGACCAGGACTTTCGCGACCCATCAGTGGGTCCCGACCCACAGTTTGGAAAGCACTGCCATCCGCATCCCTCTTGAGTAGGGTTTACTAACCTATTATGCAGCGCACCCCATTAAGTAAAATAACCAGGCTGGGATCACAAAGACAATAATAATAATAATAATAATAATAATAATAATAATAATAATAATAATAATAATAATAAAAATAATTTTCAGTGAAAAGCTAAAATTGTCAAAATTCATCGTTAGGCAACACATTGTAATGGGGCTGGGCGGCATTCTTTACAAGACGTGTAGGTTTAAATCCTTACACTGCATATATGTAGTGTAAAATGCTGAAAGTGAGCAAAACAGATCAAGGTTTGAGAAGGTCGAGAAATTATGGGGAGAGGAAGGTGTGTCAAAATGATGCTCATATGTATCACACATTAGAATTTAACATTACATTACAAAGGTACCAATTATATTGGCTTGTTGTTCTCTTAAATGTATCCTGTATGGACCAAAGGCCACAGGTTTTGAGGGAGAGTTACTGGCAAATTTAACATTGTATACTTTGCTGCTGATTTTACTGCAGTATTTATCCTTCTGCAAGAAAACTGGAATTGACTGCGAAGTATGTCACAGTGGCTACATTAGGAACGCTCTTTGGGGTAGAGGGGGGGCACAGTCTGCCGAATAAGAAATGGGATGCGTGAAAGAAGAAACAGTTCACTCTCAAGGGCGCAAACACCCCACCATTTTAAACATGTAAACACAATTACAGCGCGATGTTTGCAGCCTGCCAGTGTGGGCTGCCTCGCATTCCTTTTGGTTACTTTTGTCGTAATCGTTTGCACTGCAACTAAAAGAAAAGGGCAACAAAGGGACATCGGAGGAACGGGTCAGGTTTACAAATAAAGCCTCAACACTCACCCTGCAAGTGACGCCCGTCACATAAGCGCCCGGATCTCGGAGTGGGAGGTGGAGGCCTCTGCGCCCGGCTCACTGATGACGCAGACCAACAGAGGAGGAGGCAGCAGTGAAGATAGAAGACGGACAAGGATTGTAACTTTCATCTTTAAAGTACGTGTTTCATTGATCTCTAATGTGCTCTCGTACCACAGCTTTATACTTGGGAACGGGAACTACAACTCAATAACACGCCTAATAATAAATAAAGGATATCTTGATGCTCCTCACAAAGACGGCGATATGGCAGGGATGGCTTTGATGAGTGGTAGGTGGTCAACCAATGGATATTTATGCTATGGGCGGCATAGGTAATGAAGGGTAAGGAGGAAGGCCTCATGCTGGGCTTTTTGTAGGCGGGGTAAATGGAACTATAGCAACACTGGCGGCCTGACCTGACGGTTTTAACATATGGCTGGGGAGTTGCAAAGACTGTAACACGGCGGGCAGGGGAGGGGGCGGAGCGGGGAGAGGGGAGAGGTGCGACACGGCAGGCAGGGGAGGAGAGTAGGAGGAGGAGGGGGGAGGAGAGTAGGGGAGGCACGGCCTAGCGGCCGTGCAATCAAGAAGTGAGGGGGCGGAGCTGGGGGAGGCAGTGAGAGAGAGAGTAGGCAAGGCAGGCGGCTGGGGGCATGTGCACGCGCTTTTAAGCTCAATGCGCATGCGCATTGAGCTTAAATTTCTCGTGCACTGCAAGGAATCGCCACGATTCCTTGCAAGTTGGTTAAAGAGTGGATAAGCCCCCATAGTCTCGCAAGCTCGATGCGCATGTGCATCGACAGGCGAGACCTAAAAAGCAGAAAAGGAGCTAAATCTAAACCAATGTGGCTGCTGGACAAAGTTAGTGTACTGTTGTAGAGTGGACTGGGGGAGTAGAGTGTCTCAGGGGGGAGTAGTGTTGTAAAGTTGAGTAGAGTTCAATGGTTAAATGGCAGAAAGTGTCGTAGAGTGGAGTGGTGTGAGGTAAAATAGGGTGTAGTAGGTTAGAGTGCATTGGATTGGAGTCGAATGGGGTGGATTGGATTGCAGTGAAGCGGGGTGCATTGAAATGGGGTGAGGTGGAGGGGGGTGGATTAGATATAAGTGGGTGTGTTGGATTGTTACTGATAGGACTAGGATGGGGTGGATTGGATTAGAGTGGGGTGGGCTGGATGGATTGGTGTCGGGAGGGATGGGCTGAACTGTGGTGGGGTGGACTGAATTGTGTTGGGTGGATTGGATTGGGGTAAAGAGGGGTGGTTTGGAGCAGAGTGTATTCAATCAATCAATCAATCACAGAATTTGTAGAGCGCACTTCTTACCCGCGAGGGTCTCAAGGTGCTGAGGAAGAAAAAAGGGAAGGAAAAAAGGGGGGGGGAGGTGCCTCTACTGGTCGAAACGCCAGGTCTTGAGTAGCCTCCTGAAGTCGGCAGTTCTTGGGTCTGTCATAGGCTGAGTGGAAGGGTGTTCCAGGGCGGCGTGGTGGGAGAAGGATCTGCCGCCTGCGGTGGTTCTTCTGATGCGGGGGACGGTGGCGAGGGAGAGGTCGGCGGAGCGGAGCTGGCAGTTGGGGACGTAGAAGAAAAGCCGTCTTTTGAGGTAGGCTGGGCCTGTCTTGTGTGTGTGGATGATGAGTTTAAAGGAGATTCTCCTGTCGACGTGGAGCCAGTGCAGGTTTCTCAGGTGGGGGGTGATGTGGCTGTGGCGTGGTACGTCGAGGATCGGGCGTGCCGAGGCATTTTGTATGTGTTGCAGTCGTTTGATGAGTTTGGCCGGGGCTCCCACGTAGAGGGTGTTTCCATAGTCGAGTCTGCTACTGACGAGGGCCTGGGTGACTGTTCTTCTTGTATCTGTTGGGATCCACCTGTAGGTCTTGCGGAGCATGCGGAGGGTGTTGAAGCAGGAGGAGGAGACGGGGTTGACTTGCTTGGTCATTGAGAGCGTTGGGTCGAGGATGATTCCCAGGTTGCATGCGTGGTCCGTGGGGGTCGGGGCTGCCCCCAGTGCCGTTGGCCACCAGGAGTCGTCCCAGGCTGAAGGGTTGGAGCCGAGGATGAGGACTTCTGTCTTGTCGAGTTCAGCTTCAGACGACTGATCTTCATCCAGTCGGCGACGGCCTTCATTCCTCCGTGGAGGTTCGCTTTGGAGGTGATGGGGTCCTTGGCAAGGGAGGGGATCAGTTGAGTGTCATCAGCGTATGAGATTATGTTGAGGTCGTGCTGTCGGGCGAAGTGTGCGAGCGGGGCCATGTAAATGTTGAACAGTGTCGGCCTGAGGGAGGATCCCTGAGGTATGCCGCAGATGATCTTAGCGGCTTCGGAACGGAACGGGGGGAGGCGGATGGTCTGGGTTCTGCTGGAGAGGAAGGAGGTGGTCCATTCCAGAGCCTTGTCTCGGATCCCAGCGGCGCGGAGGGATGCGTGTAGTGTTCGGTGGCAGACGGTGTCGAAGGCGGCGGAGAGGTCTAGGAGGATGAGTGCTGCGGTCCGCCCGTTATTTAGCAGGGTCCTGATGTCGTCGGTGGCGGAAATGAGGGCGGTCTCGGTGCTGTGGTTGCTGCGGAACCCTGACTGAGAAGGGTCAAGGATTCTGTTCTCTTTGAGGTATCGAGTTAGCTGTCTGTTGACGATTTTCTCGATGACCTTGGCCGGGAAGAGAAGCAGAGAGATGGGCCGGAAGGTCTTGAGGGCTCTTGGGTCTGCCTTGAGTTTTTTGAGTAGGGCGTTGATCTCGGCGTGTTTCCAGCTCTCTGGGAAGGTTGCGGTCTTGAGGGAGAGATTGATGATGTTCCATAGGTGGGGTGCGATGGAGCTGCTTGCTTTGCGCTCCCTGGGAAGGTTGCGGTCTCGAGGGAGAGATTGATGACGTTCCGTAGGTGGGGTGCGATGGAGCTGCTTGTTTTGTTGAAGACGTTGTGTGGGAATGGGTCTGATGGTGTCATATGGATACTTCGTTACATATATTACGTTAAGTTAGCATGAGTGTTTTACATGTTTAAACAGCCATTTTTCCTTCGGCTTCAGTTTTGCACACGACACCTACTTGTTGTTGTCGCTTTCAACCTAGAAGCGGTGATGTGATTTATTTGAGAATAATATGTTATTACTATGCTATCAGCTTTGCCTGGTACACTTGGTACAACTGTCTGCACACTGAGAGCTGCACACTCTAAGAATAACATAACACAAGGTTGCTGGGAGGCCTGATCCTCGCACCACATTAGACATAACACAAATAATGTTGATGCCAACATTTTGGGCTCTACACGGGTTTAAGATAGAGTTACACGGAATGAACGTAGACACTTGGTGCTGCGCATGAAGAGAGCTGGTAGCTGTTGATGTGATCTACTCCTACTGACATTTAGAGGTATGGGTCCGCCCTGCTAAACCCCGAATGAGACCTTCTTAGATATAAAATAATATGCTAAATAGGGTGCACGAAATATAGGTGATATAGATTTCTATAGATTTTGCATTGTAACATGCTATCACCTTTTGCTTACTATGGATTAGTGACTATGCTGCTAACTCTGATTTTTATAATCTGCATTTTGGTATTATACAAGATACTGCGTTTGAGAACCTTGCATTGAATAATAAATATTTCAAACTTGCACGTGTGTTCTTTGACTCTCAGTTTTGGTTTGAAATGATTATATAACGAAAGAGTGTTCATGTGTTCCACGATTCCTGAGGTATTCTAAAGTTCATGTTCTGGTTTGTCTAAGACATGGATCATTCCATAATGAGCCATGAGACACTGTAGCTAGCTAGGTAAGGGGATTTCTGACACTGAGATGAGTTTTGGATCATCCTAACTCACTGAGGTTCTAGATCTCTATGCACAGTTCTGTGGGAGAACGGAAACCCTGCTACATGGCGCCCGTACGTTGTTGGCCTTATATCATGACACTCGAGTAGTATATCATTCAAACCTTGACACCTTCATTCCCGTTTCCGGTAAACGGTGGTGTCGGAAAAACCTACCTATTTTTTAAATAGGTCTTTTCAAGCTTGAATTCTTCTAAAAACGGTTTCTTTGAATTACTACCCAGTTGTGCTACAAAGTGTTCTTTGTCTTTTTTCTCTTCCTGTGCTAACATGGCCGTGGACATACCACAGCATAGCCGCGTCGCGGTTCGCGACCACTTGCGGGCATATAATGTCCCTGTGGAAGGCTTGGCTGTGGTTCTAGTGGTGAGTGCGGAACATGCGTACCCGTACGAATTGTTTTATTCCTGGGTGACATTTCCGGAAGTGGACGCTAATTCGGGTGTCTTCCATTCATACACTGCCTCGGCTGTACCGGCGGCTTATGCTCCGTACAGGGCACTGGAAGTACCTATCGATGCTTGGCAGCACGGAGTTTGGTTTGGTGGCGCCCTACCCCATTCTTTAACGGCTCCGAGGTTAGGTCCTTTGTCCATTCCGGGCACAAATTGGCCCGCTTTGGGTGGATTTACTCCTCACCCTAATCGCGCTACTTGTAGTGTAGCTGACCTGCGGCGTCTTCATGACGTCGCGGTTGGAGTGATTAGGGCGCTTGTTCATTAAATTGGTCGTAATGTTCATGGCGCAGCCCCCGCAGGTGCGCAGCTTCGAGCAGAACAGGCTGGTTTGAAAATCAGTCCTGTCTTGGTGAATTCCGTTATGGGCAAGAAGCCCCAGGATAAGGATGATTTTCCTTACTGGCTTGCCGAGAAATTCGACCAGCTGGAGGCTGTGTTTCCTAATACGACTCCGGGTGAAAAACACCGGATTCTTACGCTTAGTTTACCGAAAGATTTAGCCCCTGAACTTGCTGACTGTGAAACATGGGGTAAGACTTTTGCAGCGGTTTACTCGAGGTGCTATGGCACCCCGTCTGTGTCAAACCTTTCTGCGGTCCTTAAACGTGTTCAGGATGATCACGGACCGGAGTCGGCGGTTGAATTAGGTATGCGCCTGAGCGGCTCGTTTGAGACAGTTTGCGGTCTCATCCTTGCGAATGTCAAGGGGGATGCAGTGAACTTTCAGGTGGCCAATGCTCTGGCGTTAATTCCCGATGCCGAGAAACCCCGTCAGCTAGCAAGAATTATAGTGGCGGCTTATAAAATGGTTGGCCGCACTTCTAAGGGTGTAAAGGCTTTTTCTGAAAAAGAGAAGAAGCAGCCCCAGGGACAGTCTTCGGAAACGGGTGGACAACCCAAGTCCAAAAAACAAAATTGGCCTAAAAAGCAGAATCAGGGTAAGCAACAACAACAGCAGACACAGGTTTCTAGTCCGGCGCCTTCACAACCTGCGCAGTCAGATCGAGTTTATGATTTGCGCGATCGCGCGACGATTAAATCGCCTGAAAGATTTCAGGCTTCTGACCAACGCTCTCCTCGTTCCTTTCAGGACTCATCGGCTCCGTCAACCGGTGGTGGAGGGGGCGGCAGGGGCCGGGGTGGCCAGCAAGGACGTGGTCAGCCCCGCACGCGAAGTGAAGGGGATCAGCGGGACGACTCTACGCCCAAGAGACCGCAGTTTGCCAAGAAGAAGGTCGCAGCCTTAACGGCGCATCGATATGCCCCAGATAGTGAGAACGCGGCTTCGGAATCTGACGTGGGCTCTGACCTTGCTGGACAGCGCGGCGGAGATTACCATAGTGAGAGAGGCCCTCCGTCCACTGTTGAAGGTGACAGCGACTGACACTTACGTTGTGATTGAAACAGCTGATACACATGTTGCTCCCCCTGAACGACTTTTTGAAATTGTCCTGTTAATTGAAGGTGACATGCAGCGAACTGTAAAAGGGGTATTTTGGGAAAATCTTTCGTCTACGTATGACATTTTGCTTTCGGAGGCTGACTGGCCCCCACCTTTTGTTCTCGCAGCTCCGCGAGGGGAGGAGGTGATCCTCCCCAGTTTCGCGCACACTGTATCGAGAGTGGAAGCGCTGCATTTTGCAGAAGAGTGGGCTCTGGCGCTTGCGCCGGCTGTGTACCGAAATCAGTGTGGCTGGGATAATTGTCCCCTAGCCATGAGATTCCTTTACGGTCACAGCCGCAGCCACAACCTCAGTATCCCATACGGCGTGAAGCTAAAGCTTCAGTCGCGGCTATCCTTGAACAATTGGAATATCAAGGTGTAATTGAAACGTGTGTGTCACCTATGAATAATCCCCTTTTTACTGTTAACAAGCCGGACGGCTCATATCGTCTGGTTTTGGATTACCGGCATTTGAACTCGCATTGCCGTAACTGTGCAGTACAGAATACTCACGGCTCTGCCCTAGTGAATAGTCTTGAGCGTAAACGGTTCAAAACCACGCTTGACATTTCCAATGGTTTTTATGCACACAGATTAGATGGTCTAAGTTCCCAATGGACCAGTTTTACGTGCGGCGGCGTACAAAAAATGTTTAAACGACTCCCAATGGGATATAAAAATAGTCCTGGAGTGTTTTCCGCCCGCATAGTCTCTCTTTTGGAGAGCTTCGATCCAGTTGCTTGTTCGTATGTGGATGACATTTATCTCATAGATGACGAACTTTGGGAGCATCTGTGTCGAGTAAACAGCATAATTTGTAACTTTGCAGACATGGGTTACAAGTTTAACTTTGCAAAGTCACACATTGCGGAGTACACAGTGTTGTTTCTGGGTTATGAACTTAACCACGAAGGAAAGGGGTTGGCTCCTCACTTCCTGGAGAAGTGCGCGCAGTTGCGCTCTCCGACAACGATGAAAAAATTACAGTCTTTACTGGGTTTTTTGAATTTCGGTAGAACATACATTCCGGAATATGCCCAGCGTATCAAGCCTTTGTATGCGCTGATACAACCATCTTTTTCCAAATCATGCTGGCTGCCTGAGCATTCAGCCATTCTGCAGTCTTTGCAGGATGATTTGCTCGCTTCTGACTACTTACAGACTCGTGATAACCAGACCAACCTGGTGATAAGAATTATCCCTGGGACGGTGGGTTTCACGTACCTGACTTTTAATGAAGGGGATACTGTACCTATTGCTTACAAGTCACACTTGTACACTTCGGCTGAACTGCGTTTTTCCACTGTGGAGAAAGTTTTAACGGCTGTGCAGATGGCAATTCTTAAAGAACGTGCCCTGTCGCAGGGAAAGCGCATGTTGGTTGTTACCCCGTGTCCTGCCTTGGAGGCGGTCACGAAAGCCAGTGTACCGAATTCTAAAGCTTTGCACCCTCGGTGGATTCAGTGGGCTACATCCTTGACATCTCAGGATGTCACGTTTATTTTTGACGCCGCTTTACGGTCGCAGGAGTATTTACAGTATGAGTTTGTTCATCCTGCTCCTTTAGCGATGCGGCCGTTGGAGGATTTCCATTGTATCATTTACACTGATGGTTCGGCGCAGGTTGCGCATGGCTCTAAACATGCCTACGTTTCCGCTTGCGCCATTGTGGTCGGTGCCATGGTGAACGATGAGTTCAAGTCCAGTGTCGTGCACACGCAAACACTAGGGGACTGCACCGCACAATTGGCAGAGCTTCGTGCTCTTATGCTCGCATTGGAGTACGCTGATCCTTGTGTGACGACTTTAATCGTAAGTGATTCTTACTACTGTGTCCAGTCTTACAATGAGAACTTGTTCTTTTGGATTCAGAATGATTTTCGTGATTCCAAAGGTAGCACAATAAAACATAAAATGATCTGGGTCCGAGTGGCGGAACTTAAAGAAAAGCTGCCGCTCGTGTTTGTGATTCATACTCTCGGCCATCAGCGCGTGGGGGTCCACGCTGTTGGTAATTCGCTTGCTGATGAGGCAGCGAAGTCTGCGGTATCAAAATACTTAGTTGCAGCAGTCACGAGGTCCAAAAGCAAAATATATGATGACATCTTGGCGGCTGTTGCTGCCACGGAGAAGGGAGGTAAATATCCTGCGGGGTTCCCTTCGAAGTACACATACCACTTAAGTCCCGATAAGGTTCCTTATGTGAAAATTCCTGAAGTTGGCGAACGTCTAGTTCTCAACTCAGATCGCAGAGCTTCTCTGATTACAGCGGCTCATGAAGGTGTGGCGTCTGCGCATGCGGGCGTCTCAGCCACTGTAACTCAGCTACAACAAAGGTTCTGGTGGCGGGGACTGTACAAACAGACGTGCAATTATGTCCTTATGTGTGACATTTGTCAGCAGATTAAGCCTTCTACTGCTGCGCGTCCGCCTCAGACACAGTTGTACATCTCTAATAAACCGCTTGGTTGCGTTTATTTGGATCACTGCGGTCCTTTTTCCTCTGATACTGCGTATAAATACATCTTAGTAGCAGTTGACTCATGCACACGCTTTGTGTGGGTATGGCCGCATCGAAGCGCTGATTCGCGGACTGTCATTAAGGATTTGCGTGTCTTTGTGGGAATCTTTGCCTGTGGTACTTTCCATTCGGACCAGGGTCCGGCTTTCGCCTCTAAGGCGTATAAGGATGCTATGGTTTCGTTGGGAGTCCAAGTCAAGTTTTCAAGTCCCTACAGGCCTGAGGGCAATAGTGTAGTAGAACGAATGAACCGCGACTTAAAGCAATCTTTGACAGCCTGAGTTATAGGCACTGGTAGAAACTGGCTAGCCCACCTCATGGGCGTGCAGCGTGCGCTTAATAATCTCCCTAGAAGGTCTCTGGGTGGGCGGACCCCATACGAAATGCTCTTTGGTATCAAGATGTACGTCCCTGACCTCGATGGTGCAGACTGCCAGGCCCAGGCCGCGGCCTTTGACGTAGATGAACATTGCAATGTTTTACAGGATCTACAAAAGACCAGAGACAGTCTTGCTAAGGAACACTTGCCCTCCACGTCGGATGATGCGTTGCAGATCCCGGTAGTTGGCTGGCTACCCCAAGTTGGAGAACTGGTTCGAGGGAAGATCGATAACAAGAAAGAGTTTGGTCCCTCATATCGAGCACCGGTTCGAGTTCTTGGAGTGAAGGGCACAAGGACAGTCATTTTACCACCACTTCCAGGTCGTAAAGAAAACAGATTTATTTCTATTGACAATGTCAAGACACACAGGGTGGCCGATTCTTCATAGCATGACACCGGCTGTATCCTGTCCTTCCATGGTGAGGCACTCTGTTCTGGCTATTACATCTGGTGCAGAACAGGAGGTGTCCCTCGAGATGCCTGCCATATCCAGTCCTTTATTAAATACTATTCCTGTTACTAACATTGATGAATTGACCTATGCAGATCCTGCTGATTTATCTATGTCCGATTTACAACCTCGTTTGGCTAACCAGTCCAGATTCTCTTTTGACTCTGATTCGGAACTTTCAAAGAAACCATCGACTATTGCAAAATATGCCACGTTGTTTAAAAAACATTTTCTAATTCCACCTTGGACATACGTTTGGCTGATACTATTTTCATTTTATCTTTTTATGTCAATTGGTTTTGTGTTTTATTTTTTCCGCCTGATCGATGGCCATTATGTGAAAGAAAGAACAGGAATTCGGTACCTTAATGGAACATTGGCCCCTCTTTCCTCCTCACATTCAGCACACAGACTAAAAAGAGACTTAAATACAGTAGAGATTACTGCTTGGCCTGTCCTTGATGGGATTGTGTGGGATGCGGTTAGGTTTCAGATACATGGCCCCACAGAAGTTATTAATGTTCCTAATGTGCTTAGAGTAAACATGGGAGATGTGATTAAGCAGGATATTCGTTCTGATGATTGGGATCTTCAGGCCGTAGAAGAACTGTTCTCTGATTTGAAATATTATGCGGCCTTTGATGCTGAGGATTTGTACTTGGATTCTGTCAATTATGGTGATTTGTTTTGTTATCAACATTATGGAAATCATTTCTTACACAAAACAAGTTCCAGGAGGGTTCCTGTGAACTACACACAGTGGGAACATTGTCCTGCTCCTTTACAGGGGAGCTCTAGTACATTTCTGGGGAAATTCTCTTATTTTACAGATTTTAGTCAATCAAATCCTGAGTCGTTTTATTTTAAAGTGAAACAGAAATTCATGTCCAAAGTTAGACTTACCGATACAAAATTGCTGTATTCGAAGTCCTTTCTAGACAGGTTAGCTATAGATGGCTATGAGTTATGGAAGGAGGCTATTGACCTTAAATCGGTTTGGGGTACCAAAGATTGGCAGGTACAAGGCACTGAGGCTTTGCATCGTGCATGTCTCATCCCGAATCACATGTTTTTAAATTCTACTATTTCCCAAACAACATGCTTTGGATTGGCTACATCTAAAAAATTAAATACACCTACTATCCCTGATTTGGAAGAATATTCAGGTTGGAGTAATTTCACTACATTGTCCATCAGTGGGATACAAGCACTTTTGCACAATTCCTCCTTTAATATTTCCAGTGGGGTGGCTTTTGTGGCAAAGAAGCTCTGATTCTTGCCAACGTCGTTTTTTGGGTTTGTCTGAAGGTTTTACACACATCAGGCTAGATCCCAGGTTTGAAACAGATCACACTGTTACTACTTATTCAGTAGGCAAATTGTGTCAGAACTGGTTACAACATTCCACTTTGGCTGCAGTTAAACTGCATCTGTCCCATTTGAATGAGAACATAGAGCTAAATGATTTTATAAAAGGCCCGGCTAGGGGTAGATCTAAACGCTGGCTTTATGCTGTGTACAATGAAATTTGGAAATTTTCACAAATTGAGGCAGCTAAACGCCTGAGAGCTATTGATCAAGCAAATTTGGAAAAAGTGCTTGCAGTGGTCGATAACAGTATTAAGATGCTTTCTTCCAGGATTTACACGTTGGATAATATTGTTTCTTCTGTTGTTGATATTGTACATGATGAAGTGTCCACGTTATACCATGGTCAGAATCAATTACGTTCTGTAATGCAGTTTGCATGGACCCTACAGACACTTAAGGCTGGTCGAGTTCCCTGGAACTCATTGAACGTTTCGTCCCTTTTCACCCCTTTTAATCTGACTGAAAAGCAACGCATGCTTTCAATGCGTGATGCGTCATTTTCTATGTTACATATTGAAAAATTAGAATCCTTACCCTTCTCTGTTGCTGAAACCACTACTGCCACGTGGCTTATTCATGGATTAATTACATTACCATTTCCCTTATACAAATTTACTAATTGTATGTGGTATATTGCTATAGGACGATATGAACCACTAGGCAATGCATTCCTCCATGAGGCATGGTCATTACCATACACATACAGATGTCTGAAGGATGGGAAAGAAGTGAATCTTAATGGTGAGGAATGCACACAGTCACCTGACCATTCATTAATATTCAGACACATTCAGTTACACGGTTCTTGTAATCAGGACCGGCCAAATTTAGCATTTGTTTTAAAAGGCACGCCAGTTCCAGCAGTAGTTCCCACATTTACATTATTGACTAATGGTAGTTATTTGCTTTTAAACAACGAAGTATGTTGTGGGTTATTAATTGGTGTGGCTTATGTGGTAACTGTATCAGAGCGTGTGGTGTGTTGCAAGAATGTTCTATACCCACCCACGCATGGGTCTTCAGATGTCTCCATCTGGCCACGGATTCCAACCTTGGAAGCGAAGTTCAATGGTTTAAGCAGAATAAGGGCCCTTTTGTCTCAAAAACAAGTGACCCTGAGTTCGGCCCAGGAAAATTATGTCCTTCACATAGCTAACACACGCACAGAGGTGCAGGCACTTTTAAATACTGATTTGCCGTTTCATTTCTGTGAGCTGGTGCACCAGATCTTTAATGCATCTTCCACGACTGGGCTTGCACATTTTTTTAAATTGGTTAGCAGTGGCCTCGTGACTACATTTGAAAAAGTTTTTGGTATCATTCCCACGTTTTTCCACTCTATTTTTTCGAGTTTGTTTGGTGGACTACCTGTTTTACTGGCTGTAGCCGCGGGCATTTTGTTGGTGTTTTTCTTCATAAAACATGGATGCCCATCCTGCGCAAGAAGCCGTTCAACGCCTCCTGACACTGTGCCGTAATCGGATGCTCAATTACTATGGAACATTGCCGCTTGCAGCATTAAGCACGGCTTATAGATTGTCATTTCGGTTCACCGACTTCACGTGTGTCCAACCTGTATTTCACTGCCTGAGCTGCGAGTTCGATTGGGCCATTGATTTGTGCCTATGCTTGAGGACTGCTCCTGACGTCGATTTTGATCAGCTAACGCGTCCCGTGGTGGCTCACGAGCTGATTTGTTCTGGCGAAAGAGTTATGGCCTTGGCAGCAATAAATGGAGTACTGGGCCAATGGGAGATCTCTGCAGCGGCGGATGCCTTTCTGACACACAGCGATCTGGTGAACCCACCGAGTTGTCCTCTGACGTTACAGGAGGATCCGATGCTGGAGGAGCACGTATGTTCTTTCCCATTGCTGAATTGGATTGCTGAACTATTTTCGGATGATGGCAGTGATTTCATACTGGAGGCTGTTGCAACTTACTTTGCATATACTGTCCAATCGTGACATGCCTGGGAGGATTGCTTTGTTATGGAATATGACTTTCCCCTTGCTGGATTGGAGGGATGAACTGTGCTCAAATGATGGAGAGTTCAATCATGTGATGTCGCTGAAAATAACGTCACTGTGGCACATGACTTTGGATATCGGATAAGTGCCTTGTTTTTTCTCTTACAGACATTTAAACTAATGCGACCTGGTCCTACATTTCATATTTTTGAGACCTGACGAATAACTTTTGGTTCGAAAGTTTTGTTTTTATTTTTAGAATTGAGGCCACTGTAGGCATTCATACATATTCATTCATACATATTTTTTAGCTTATTTTAGCTCAAGATTATTGAACTTTGCTTTCATTTTTATGTGTCTGATTGAGTATTGCCTTTTCCCTTATGTTTGACGGGGCTCGGATCAATGGGGGGGTGTCATATGGATACTTTGTTACATATATTGCGTTAAGTTAGCATGAGTGTTTTACATGTTTAAACAGCCATTTTTCCTTCGGCTTCAGTTTTGCACACGACACCTACTTGTTGTTGTCGCTTTCAACCTAGAAGCGGTGATGTGATTTATTTGAGAATAATATGTTATTACTATGCTATCAGCTTTGCCTGGTACACTTGGTACAACTGTCTGCACACTGAGAGCTGCACACTCTAAGAATAACATAACACAAGGTTGCTGGGAGGCCTGATCCTCGCACCACATTAGACATAACACAAATAATGTTGATGCCAACATTTTGGGCTCTACACGGGTTTAAGATAGAGTTACACGGAATGAACGTAGACACTTGGTGCTGCGCATGAAGAGAGCTGGTAGCTGTTGATGTGATCTACTCCTACTGACATTTAGAGGTATGGGTCCGCCCTGCTAAAGCCCGAATGAGACCTTCTTAGATATAAAATAATATGCTAAATAGGGTGCGCGAAATATAGGTGATATAGATTTCTATAGATTTTGCATTGTAACATGCTATCACCTTTTGCTTACTATGGATTAGTGACTATGCTGCTAACTCTGATTTTTATAATCTGCATTTTGGTATTATACAAGATACTGCGTTTGAGAACCTTGCATTGAATAATAAATATTTCAAACTTGCACGTGTGTTCTTTGACTCTCAGTTTTGGTTTGAAATGATTATATAACGAAAGAGTGTTCATGTGTTCCACGATTCCTGAGGTATTCTAAAGTTCATGTTCTGGTTTGTCTAAGTCATGGATCATTCCATAATGAGCCATGAGACACTGTAGCTAGCTAGGTAAGGGGATTTCTGACACTGAGATGAGTTTTGGATCATCCTAACTCACTGAGGTTCTAGATCTCTATGCACAGTTCTGTGGGAGAACGGAAACCCTGCTACAATGGAGAGCCGGAGTGGATTGTGCTCATGGTCTTGATGGTGTCATCGACGCTTACGCTGGTCCAGGCTAGCAAGGGGACGTGGTTGATGGTGTGCAGAGGGTCTGTTGTGTTGCTGTCTGTTGGGGCTGTCTGGGTGTTGAAGCTGTCGTGGATGTCTGCTATCTTGCGGTGGGAGAAGGTGGCGAGGGAGTCGCACAGGGCTAGCGACGGCGGGATGTTTTTGGTGTTGGAGCTGGGGTTGGAGAGTTCCTTCACAATATTGAAGAGCTCCTTGCCGTTGTGTGCATTGTTGTCGAGGCGGTCTTTGAAGGAGGTCTTCTTGGCAGCCCTGATGAGTTTGGTGGTGGTTGCGGATGGCGTCCTTGTGTGCTGCGTGGCTGTCCGGAGTTTGATCACTGTGCCATTTCTTCTCTAGTTTCCGGCAAGCTTGTTTGGAGGCTAGGCGTTCTGGGGTGAACCAGCTGGCCCTCTTGCTGCTGTCTCTGTGGGGGGTTTCTTCAGCGGGGCGAGGTTGTTGGCGCAGTCCTCCATCCAGCGTCTGAGGTTGTGGGCCGCGTCATCGGTGTTGGAGGGTTTGGTGGGTGGGCTGAGAGTGAGGTTTGCATATAGTTGGTCTTCGGTGATTTTGCTCCAGCGGCAGCGGGGGATCTGTTGGGTGCGGTGGTGTGTGGTGGGTTTCTGGAAGGTGAAGTGGATGCAGCGGTGGTCGGTCCAGAGGAGTTTGGTGGTGTGGCTGACGGAGACGTGCAGGCTTGAGGAGAAGACGGGGTCGAGCGGGTGGCCGGCGGAGTGGGTGGGTGTTGTGACGAGTTGTCGCAGTCCGAGGTTGGCGAGGTTATCAATCAGGGTTGTGGAGTTGTTGTCGTTGTTCTCAAGGTGAAAGTTAAGGACTCAGATGAAGATGTAGTCTGTGAAGGTCAGGGCATGCATGCTGATGAAGTCGGCAATGGAGTCGCTGAACTGGGAGCAGGGACCAGGGGGCCGGTAGACGAGGGTGCCTCTGAGGGTGGAGTTGATGTCTGTGTGGATCTGGAAATGCATGTGTTCGGCGGTGCTGAGCACGTCGGCGTTGCTAGTCGAGACCCTGATGCTATTCTTGTGGACGATGGCGATTCCTCATCCGACTCCGTTGGTGCGGTCTCTGCGGGTGATCTTGTAGTCGTCTGGTATGGCTATGGCGTTGTCGGGTGTGGAGGAGTTGTTCAACCAGGTCTCTGTCAGGAAGGCGACGTCCGGGGAGGTTGTGTTGAGCAAGTCCCAGAGCTTGACGGCGTGTTTGCGTGCGAAGCGTGTGTGCAGTAGTATGCATCGGAGGTGGTTGAGGTCTTTCTTGGCTGGTGTAGATGCGAATGGGCAGTCAGGGGGGCGGTGAGGGGCGACGGAGGAACCAGAAGGCAAAAAGGGCACCACAATTGAGGGGGAAACAAGTTTTTTTGTCACAAGAAAGGGCAAAATGGTCTCAAAAATTGGGGGGAAACGAGTGGCACAGAAGGCAGAAAGGTCACAAGAAAGGACAAAAAAAGTCACAAAAATCGGGGAGAAATGAGTGGCACAGAAGGCAGAAAGGTCACAGAAATCGGGGGGAAACGAGTGGCACAGAAGGCAAACAGATTCCAGAAATGCAGGGGCAGCTAAGCAACAGAAGGCAAAAACGGGCAGAGAGACACCGGGGCAGCGAGGGGAGCAGAAGGGAAACCGGGCAGAGAGACATGGTGGCAGCGAGGGGAACAGAGGGCGAGAATGGCAACGGACCACGTACAGGCAGCCGGGGAGACAGACAACAGCAGTCACAGACACAGCAATGAAAATGCAGGCACTACAACGATAGCAAATGAAAAAATACAGGCAGTACAACTAGAGCAATAAAAAATACAGGCAATACAATTGAAGATGGGCAAACCTACGGCCTACCACTGGCCACTGTGCGGAGGGGGAGTGACCTACCAGGTAGGGTCAAGGGTCGTTTCTACGCAACCTCGTGGTTTCTGTGTCTTCATCGATCTGTCCGTCTTCCCTTTCTCGTTCCTCTCCTTGCTCCCGGTCTCCTTTCATCCCCCGCAGCTTGCTCTTCTCCGAGTTTCAGGCGTTTTCTTCCAGGTTCTCCCGCAGGTCTTGGAGCGTTAACTCCACTTCCAGGCTGGGGTAGTGTGGGCGCCATGTTGGAATCTTCGAAACGTGTTCCGAACTGTTCACACTGCCTTCCCTCCGAAAATGGACGTAGGGCCATTCGGAAACAGGGTAACAGGATAAGAAATTCACATTTGACTGCAGATTACCCGGGATGTGCAGGGTCTTAAAGGTGAATGGCTGTAAAGCAAGGAACCAGACTAGTATTTCAGGATTGGAGTCTTTATGTAAGGAAGGCCAAGTTAAAGGGGCATGGTCTGTGAGTAGTAAAAAGGAGCGACCTAAGAGATAATACTGAAGGGCCTCCTTGGCACATTTTACTGCCAGGCATTCTTTCTCTATAGTTGCGTACCACGTTTCCCTGGAGAAGAGCTTCCTACTAAGGAAAAGAACAGGACGTAGATCCCCTTTACAGTCAGTTTGGGATAGGACTGCACAAGACCCCTATCTGAGGCATCAGTTTGCAGAACAAAGGTTTTGTTTTTTTAAATCAGTGCAAGTTAGGATAGGAGAGCTACATAAGGATTCTTTTAATTGGCAAAAACTGTTTTCCAGAGTACTGGACCAGAGGATGGGCTTTCCTATTTTTGGTTTGGTAGGAGGTCTGACTATATCCGAGAAGTGTGGAATGAACCTCCTATAATAACCTACCAGTCCCAAAAAAGAATGGACATCTTTCCTTGTGGTGGGACAAGGGATTTTGGTTACGGTTTCAGGTTTGTTTATTTGTGGCCTGAATATCGTAACCTAGATGTTAGACCTGGCATCATTGGCATAGGTCTCCCTTCTCCTGCTACTCTTCCTGTCTTGTATGTTGGCTGGATAAAGATGTTCTGAGCGCTGTGCCACTGCTACTCAGTGCCACAGCGTGAATGCTCCATGTATATAAATGACTGTGTGAATTAAAATAACTCTGACGCTTACATTAGTATAGCCTGTTTTGTTAAGGATTACTGTCTATCACCCTATCTGGGCCTAGGAACCCGATAGGAACTACGAGTTTAATATGTTTATAATTGGACCGGAGAGGGCCACCTTTTAGTGAGGACCGCTTAGGTATTATATGTTGTGAAATGCCTTTCCTGAAAACGTGGTAGTTTCTTGTTTAAAGCTTTACTGTGGGCTGTTGCGAGTATGCGTATTGGCTGTCTGGTTTTGGAGCAGCAGGGCCAGCTGGGTCAGACCTGGCTGGAGAGAGGGATTGGTATTCCAAGCGTGGGGAGGGGTGACTCTTTGATCCAAGCAGGGTCGCGCCTGGCAAGGTGAATGATAGCTCCACCTCCCACCGGGTGTCTGATAGAAGACTCCCTCATTCTGAAAGGGCAGGATGTCGCCTCGTAACCCAAGTGCCCCCTGACCCCACCAATCTGGTTCTGACTGGCGTCAGAGAACAAAGACTTGTTAGGTATAAAATGCTGCGCTGAAACTTTGGCCAAGTGTGTTCCTTCTGGATGTCAAGACGAGACTCTTTCCGAGTGAATGGAGAAAAGGACTTTGCAACTTTAACCCATCTTGCCGAAGAAACTACCAGAGGGCCCAAATCGAGGAAGCCTCCTTCCGAAGTCTCAGGGACATTAGACTTCTCCCAGTCATCCGTTTGAATTCCCGTGCGGGGAGTTCCGCTTACAGATGAGGCCCCCATCGAGTAATCCAGAGCCTCTAGGTCTACTTTAAGGGCAGCGGCTGGACCTCTTCCGAAACTTTTGCTGAACTTGTGCGGGCCGCTGCAGCTCAGAGGGAACTGCCGCCGCTGAGCGCCTGCCTAACTCTGAACCTTTGAACCCTTCTTTGCTGAACCTGTGTGAGCCACTGCAGCTCAGAGGGAACTGCCGCCGCTGAGCGCCCGCCTAACTCTGAACCTTTGAACCTTTCTTTGCTGAACCTGTGCGGGCCGCTGCAGCTCAGAGAGAACTGCCGCCGCTGAGCGCCCGCCTAACTCTGAACCTTTGAACCTTCGTTTGCTAAACCTGTTCGGGACACGGCAGCTAAAACGAGAGCCGCAGCCGCTGAGAGCCCGTCTAAATCTGCACTCTCCAACCTTCCGCAGGATCCGTGTGGGCCGCTGCAGCTGAGGGAGAGCTGTCGCCGCTGAGAGCTGCCGGAACCTGCCCCCTCTTGATTTGTCCCGTGGGCCGCCGCAGCTGAGAGAGAGCTGTATCCGTTGAGTACCCATACATTTTGCTACTGTGCACCATTGTGATTTGTCCCGTGTGCTGTCGCAGCCAAGAGAGAGCTGTAGCCCCTGAGTGCCCACACCTTTTGCTACTGTGCACCAACGTGATTTGTCCCGTAGGCCGCAGCAGCTGAGGGAGAGCTGTGGCCGCTGAGTGCCCACACCTTTTGCTACTGTGAACCATCGTGATATGTCCGGTGGGCCGCCGCAGCCGAGACAGAGCTGTAGCCGCTGAGTGCCCACACCTTTTGGTACTGTGCACCATCGTGATTTGTCCTGTGGGCCGCCTCAGCCGAGAGCGAGCTGTA
This sequence comes from Lissotriton vulgaris, assembly GCF_964263255.1. NCBI lineage: Eukaryota > Metazoa > Chordata > Amphibia > Caudata > Salamandridae > Lissotriton > Lissotriton vulgaris. The sequence goes on along the minus strand of NC_141693.1, from coordinate 1,849,250,830 downwards.
GCCGTTGAGTATCCACACCTTCTGCTACTGTGCACCATTGTGAGTGGTCCAGTGGGCCGCCGCAGCCGGAGGAGAGCTGTAGCAGCTGAGTACCCACACCCCTGGCCATTGTGCACCCGTGAGCTGTCCCGTAGGCCGCTGCAGCCAGAGGAGAGCTGTAGCCGCTAAGCACCCACTACCCTGTGTTACTGTGCATTATTGTGCTTTGTGGAGTGGGGCGACATAGCTGAGAGAGCGCTGTAGCAGCTGAGCACCCGCACCCTTGACACCTTTGACTACTTTGCATCCCCCTTTAGAATTGGCCCGCGGGCCGCTGCAGCTGAGAGAGAGTTGTAGCCGCTGAGAGCCTGCACCCTTGACAACTTTGCATCCCCCTCGGAATTGTCCTGTGGGCCGCTGCACCCAAGAGAGAGAGCTGCTGCAACTGTGTGCCCACCACGGAGCAACACAATGAGAGTCCTTGCCTCCCCCAATCCGGGCCACCGCAGCCGCTTGCTGCTACTGCGGGGAGCCCGCCTGTCCCCGAGTGCCCGAGTCAGTGTGGATGCACGCTGCGGACCTCTACCACCCAGTATTGTGGTCGCTGGGAGTCCGCCTGTCACCGTCTCTGCTTCTTTGAGAAGCTGCGTGCTGTCCCCCCTTCCAACGACAGGTACCTGATGCGCAACGGGTCGCGTATTGGGTTGAGATGTTGTCATTCCTTTGAGTCCCTACGGGTTGACGTGAATTGTTATTGTTGACGCGCTTTGAGAGTTGAGTTAACCTGCAAGCTAAAGATATTCTTTTTCTATACCTACCTGAGTTATGTCCTTTTGTGGTGTCATTGCTGCCTTATTGTATGTAGTCATAAACGCTTCACACACTGCCTCTGAGATAGGCCTAACTGCTCATGCTACCTTACCACAGGGTTGAGCATGGGTTATCAAAAGGGGTGACCCACTTGCCCTGACTTAGGAGGAAGGGTCTGTATTTGGACAGTGGCGCCAGCCAGTGCCAACTAGAGACCCCCATTTCTAACACTAGATATTCTATGTGGTCTGTGCCAAATGTAGTTTTCTTGGGGTTGATAGTGAGGCCTGCTTGTTGGAGTGTGTGCAGGATTTCCCCTAGATGGTGAAGATGTGTTTCCTAGTCTTGCTGTACACGACTATGTTGTCTAGGCGACGGCATATTCCTGGTGGGAGCGTAAAAGAACATCCATTAGCCTTTGGAAGGTGGCGGCGGCGCCATGAAGACCAAAAGGGAGTATTTTGAATTGGTAGAGACCCAAAGGGGTGGAAAAAGCTGTCTTTTCTTTGGCTTCAGGAGAGGAATTTGCTAATACCCCTTGGTCAGATCAATGGTGGACATCACGCTGGCGTTTCCCAACCTCTCTATTAGTTCATCAACCAGGAGCATTGGGTACACATAAAATTTCGATATGGCGTTTAATTGACGAAAGTCAATACAGAATTGTATACTTCAGTCAGGTTTTCGTACCAGGACGATTGGGGAGGACCAGGCACTGTGGGAGGGTTCTGTGATATCTGCTTCTAACATGGATATTATTTCCTGGTCAACGGCCTGTCTCCTGGCGGCTGGAATACGGTAGGGTCTTAACCGTACTGGACAAGCTCCTCCTGTGATCATCTTATGCTCAACTAGCGACGTGTGTCCTGGATTTCTGGAGTCTACTATGGAAAAGGAGTCACAGAGACCTTGTTGCTGGTTTTTCTGTTCCTCCGTGAGTTGTTGTCCAAAGTGAGAAGCTTCATTTCTGTTGGGATATTCTGGGGCTAAGGAAATCTCTAGGGGTTTCTCTATGGATACCTGATGTATGCGTGTTTTTGTGCAAATAGACACAGGCAGGGGTCCTTCCCAGGCTTTCAAGAGGTTTACATGGTACGCTTGGCCTGTTTGGAGTTTGTGTGGTACAGACACACAATATGTGACAGGAGTGATCCGTTCTAAGACTCGATAGGGACCCTGCCACGTTGCCAATAACTTTTTCTCTGTACTGGGTAGAAGGATGAGTACATGGTATCCCACCTGAAATTCCCTTAGTTCAGTCTTTTGGTCATAGCTCAATTTTTGTTGGTCTTGTCATTAGTGTGTACCTCCTCCCATAGTGTAGCAAGGGTGTCTTTTAGGGTTGTGCTGTACTGTGACAGGGGTTTGCTTATCTTCTTCTTCTACCCATTGTTCAACCGCGATGTCGAGGAGGGCACAGGCGTTTCTTCCAAACAGGAGTTCAAATGGGGAGAACCCCGTATATTACTGCTCGTGTGTACGAATGGCAAACAGTCGCGTCCTGCCTTGTCTGTGATTTTCCTGAGCATTTTTTTAATGGTCTTATTATACCTTTCGACTAGACCATAGGTCTGAGGATGGTATACTGCTGTTCATATTTGTTTGATTCCCAATATGTCACATACTTGTTTCATCAATCTTGACACAAATGGGGTGCCCTGGTCAGTTAGTATCTTGTGAGGGAAACCAACACAAGATAAGAAAGATACCATGGCTTGAGCTACTGCTGAGGTGGTAGTACCAGCTAAAGGTATTGCCTCTGGATAGCGTGTAGCGTAATCCACCAATACCAGAATATATTGTTGTCCTCGGAGGGAGCAACGGGCCCACTAGGTCGATACCCCCCGAAGGAAACATCAAAGATGAGGAGTGGTTGTAATGGGGCACGGGAAGGACCGGTGCATTGACTAATTGCCATCTAAAACAGGAAGCACAAAATCGAGCAACTCCCTGGTATACCCCTGGCCAGTAGAAACTGTCTAACAGGTACTTCAGGGTATGCTATTTACCATAATGACCACCCCCTGTCTGACTGTGTGCTAGTTCTAGTACTTGTTCCCGAAAGGCTTTCAAAACCAACAACTGCTCCTTGGCGTTTTTGTTCCCCCTGGTAATCCTATATAACAGGCCTCTTTTCTCACAAAAGAAGGGGCCTACCCTTTTGGAATGGTCTTCTTGTTCTTGGTTCCAGGCGTGATGCAGGGTATCATCATCCCTCTGGGCTGTTCGAAAGCTCTGACTCGGTGTTTGTGGTACATCTGGGGAAAGAAGGACAGGTATAGGCAAGACATGACAGGGCTCTTTCTTCCCTTTTTTCCCTTCGAGACTTCAGAACTTTGGGAGAGAACCCACTAATTTCTTCCCTGGCGAATGGGGCGTTTTCTAACCATCCTAACGTCAGGGAAGGGGTGGTGAGTGACGAAAGGTAGTCATGGAATCTAGGTAGGTCGGTGCCTTACAGGACAGATTCGGGTAGAGAAGATACTACTCCTACCTTTCTCAATTGTGGTTCACCTCAATCTCTAGTAATACTTCCACAAGTGGATACATTTCCTCCTCTACATGTACACATGTGACCCATACAAATTCGCCCCCTAAGAGTAGGGTATCTGGTACCAATTCTTTACTGTGCTAACAACAAAATGGGACACTAGTGGTCAAATGATATGTGGCTAAGAGAGAAACAAAAGTGGCATAGGCTGTGTCCTGTGTATGTGACACCACAGTGTACAGAAAACCCATCAGCCCACCCAAATGCGGAGCATCATCATCTGGGATTTTGTAAAAGAAAACTGGTATCTCATCCAGGTGTCTCACTAGTTGTTATCGTGAGACATCCAAGAAAGGATCCACCAGTGATATAAAACAGCCAAAGATGAAAATGCGGTGGTGCTGAGAAATAAATTGCAGTGTGAAAATAGTGGGAAAATGAAAGTGAAGCTAAAATTGACTATTATGATGCCAAAAGGACAAATTTATTGAGGGGTCATCATAATGTCAAGGTTAAAAAATAGTGTTGGGATAGTATAAATAGATGGTAACTATCCTGTGATGTTTAAATAGGTCGACATGTTTCAGCCAATCACGGACGGTAGGTAGCCCAGTGGCTTTCTTCAGGACCAATAATGAAACACTACTGCAAAAAGTGCGAAAAAGTAAATAATCAGAGAAACCCTACCATTTTGCGGAGTTCCAGATTCTGGAAATGGTGTCTCTGAAAGATAGTTTGTTTCCTGCAAAATAATGTATATGCATATATATATATATATATACAGACACACACACATAGACACAGACATAAAACCACAAAAATAACATCTACAAAACCACATAACTCAAAGCTGTAGCTATTATATACCATCAGCGTGCTTAATTGATATCCACATGGTATACCTATTTTAATTTTTAACTCACCCAGAAAGATCTTGGGATCAGAACTCACCTCTCCTGGCGCTCGCTCAGGCAATGAGGCCCGCTCTATTGATATGCAAAAGAAAAATAGCAAGAGAAACAAGTATTATACTGCCATTTATATTGTATTGTTTGAGCAATCATTAAACCTTGGTAACTGGTCGAGACACCAGTGGACAGTCTCTCAGAGACCTGTGAATGTTTAGATGATATTTATAAAAACCATAAGATTTCAATGGCCCAATCTATGTTGTGGCAAGATCACTGGTGTCGCAACATAAACAGGTTCTGGTGTTAGAACCCCTTTCTGCACACACACTACTTCCGTCGCTACCTTAACAGAGTTATCAGCGAAGGCTCAGAAAGCAGCCACTAAGACGAGCTGCGAGTCAAAATAAAAATGAAAATGAAAAAGTGCAGAGGGCCGTCACTTGCTCTCAGAAACAATGCCGCTGCGTCAAAATCTATTAACCAGGCTGAGGCAGCTAGTAGTAAAACGCCAGACGAGCAACCTTCTTGTGCGCCTTCCATAGTATCTTGTGGCCGCACCTGTCCGTCGGTACCTCGGGCTTAGTCCTAAGCCGAGGGGGAGGTACCAAACGGAACGGGAAAGGCACTATTTATATCCTGTTCAATTAGTCTTCCTGTTTAGTGCTAGCGGACCAGAAGGAAGACTAGGAGCAGGCCGAATGGTTAAACTACATCCGCCCATCGCGTGCTCCCATTGGTCGTTAGCGAGCAACACGCAAATAAATACAGCTATATACGGGCGGACCACAGAGGGACCCACATGAGCTTCTCTAACCGGAAATGCTATCTGTATCCGGTTAGTGGTAGCATCAAACGCCCGTTTGGGAAACAGGACTTTCTGTACGTATGCGAGTATGATTTCACTCCCATTGGTTGACGCTGTGGGATGCCGGAAGAGTTTATCCGACCCGTATATCGGGCAGGAAAAAAGCCATTGATACTTGGTGAAGTCATATTATTATAAGGCGTGACATTTAATAGAGTCATTGTTAATCACTACCAAGCGTATGTTAAGGTCATTACGTTAAGATCATATCTATTGATGGCACTTTTGAAAGTAGACAGGGGATTTTTTGTGTGTATGGATGAGACCATGAGCGTATAGGGCGCCAGATTTCTTGTATTTACCGAAGGTGTGAAACTGCTGTTGGTATGTTGAACTAATGTGAAGACGAACAGACCTTCCCCAACACACGCAGCAGGCGGGGACAACAGATGCAGCAACAGCAAGCTGGGACGAGTGCCGAGGGGAGGACCTTGTAGTCCACCTGAGCACCCATACCCTTACTGACACTGAGCATATGGTTTTGAACAATGACTTGGGATTTGTGCCCACAAACCATGGAGACCCGTTCCAAATACGCTGCGAATTAGAAAAGTTTTTCCAGAAAGTACGTCTCCATTTCTTTTTCTCAGACACCACAAATGACAACGAAGAAGTTGGGAGGGCCAGTAATACTGTAATAAAAAGACAGTCTACTTTTACACCACTCCTTCAGCAAGTACCCCCTATGGTTGGGGCTTTTGAGAAAGCGGTAACCCATGATATCATGTCCCTTAAAGTTTCAAAACCAACAAATTTTCAAAACCTCTCCAAAATTGAAAAAGCGGCTGCTGATGCATTAGCTAGAGATTTGTCCATCACAATAAAACCCGCTGACAAGGGCGGTGCCATAGTCATTATGGACACCACAGCCTATCGCACTGAGTGTCTCCGACAGCTCAAGGATACCTCACCATTGATCCCACTAACAGACTGGCCACAGAGATAGGTCACCGGGTAGAGGAAGCCAGTGCAGAGGGATAGATCACTCCTAAAGAAGCATTGTTTCTGGTCACACCGCATCCAGTCACTCCATATTTTTACATCTTGCCCAAAATTCATAAGGCCACTAGGCCTCGACCTGGGCGACCAATTATATCAGGGATTGGGTCGTTACTCGAACCTTTATCCACCTTTGTGGATTTTTTCTTGAGACCGTTTGTAAAACAAATGCCAACATACCTGCAGGACATCAAAGTTGTCCTCAGGTTACTTTCCGAGATAGAGTTCAACGAAGAAACTGACTTTTTAGTCAGTTTCGCCGTTGAATCTCTATACACCTGTATCCCTCAGGAAGAAACCTTACAAGCAATCAAAGGCCTACTTGAAACAGGTGACCATGACAGCATCACACCTGTGAACTTTATAATTGGGTGTGCCAGATTAGCTTTAACTGAAAACTTGTTTAAGTTCGAAGAGTCCTTCTATCTCCAGATCTCAGGGACATCAATGGGGAGTGTCTTTGCCCCTAGCTTGGCTAATCTATATGTCCATCTCTTCGAAACAGGGTGTGTCCTCGACCACAGCAACCCATTTTTCCACCAGGTGTTGCTGTGGAAGAGATACATTGATGATATTTTAGTCATCTGGCGTGGAGATGCTATCTCCATTTTGGAGTTCCAAACTTGGTTGAACACTAAAAACCAGTTTTTGAAATTCACTGTAGAATACAGTAAGTCTGAACTCGCTTTTCTGGATCTGTTGATTTTCCCTAAAGAGGGCAAAGTAGAAAGCAAGCTATACAGAAAACCCATGTCTAGAAATTCCTTGCTTTCATTCAATAGTCATCACCCCAGGTCCCTCAGAGAAAATGTGCCGTTCAGCCAACTTTTGCGTGTTCGACGCAATTGCTCAGAGAGGGCGGATTTTGTAATTCAGTCAAAAGATCTATCTATCAAACTGAAACAGCGAGGGTACCCAAACCATTTGGTACGGAAAGCCCGAAAGAGAGCCTCAAACAATCATCGAGAAGCCCTCCTAGACCTCCAGTTCATTAAACCTCCTCTGGAAAGACTAACCTTCGTTACAACTTTCAGTACCCTGTCCACCCAAGTACAGAAGTCAGTTCGGAGGAACTGGGGCATTCTGAATACAGCAGGAAGGTCCATACCTCTCCCACTTTTCTGTTTTAAAAGAGGACAGAGTTTAGGAGATGGGTTGATACATACTAGACCTAGACTCCATAACCAAGAACCTACTACTACATTGTGGGGCCTCCCGTCTGTTCAGGGCCACTACCCCTGTGGCTCTTGTACTGCCTGTCCGCAAACACAAAAGACACTGACGGTTGATATAGGCACTGAAAGATCATGGGTATTAAAGAAACATACAAACTGTAATAGGGACAATGTCATTTACATGGTACATGCCCTTGTTCCCTTAGATATGTAGGGATGACCACTAGAAAAGTGAAGCTTCGAATCAATGAACACAGAAGCACAATAAGATGCAACAAACAAGCAACGCGTCTTACAAATCACTGCCTGATTAAAAAACACAAAGCAGAGGATATGAGATGGGTCGTATTAGAGCAACCATTCATCCCCCATCATGTCAGTGACTTCGCACGGTTTCTGTTCATCAGAGAACAACAATGGATTTTTAAGCTCAGAAGCGACACAGAAGGTCTTAATGATGACATCCCATGGGTCACTATTTAACCCATACCCCTTCCCTGTCCGTGTCTAGAATTTTCTCAAACTCATAGACACTTAGTAGGGCTTTAATTATACCAGACAAGATGTTTTAACGGTATATCAATTGACAATCTATCAAGGTTCTATACAATAACCGTGATGGCACAAATCTGTGGCATGATAGATATCGGTCCGTACACATATCGTATCATTTTGATTTATCAAGACCAAGGCGAGACATAGTGTTACTACCTTCTCACCTTTTTACTTTGCACCAATATCTGCCTGGTTTATATATTTACATTTGGTTCGGCAACTTTATACCATAGTAGTCTATTGTTATAAACACATAGGTCCTATACTATTCGGCGCCACCGGCAGCACTATGGACCTTCCACCTAACACTGAATAGAAATCTCTCAGGCCTTTTCCTGATAAGCTGTTTGATTAGGATTTTTTTTTTCTGTGGAAACTGAAACCTACGGTCTGTCATTTAAACATGCCACCAAATGATATGCCCTCAATTTACCAATACGTGGTATTATTCAGTACAACGTCTGGAAGATAGCATTCTGCTTAGCACTGCTGTCTACACGGCAGGGGTCTGCTTTGCGAGTGTACTGGTTCAACATACCAACAGCAGTATCACACCTTCGGTAAATACAAGAAATCTGGCACTCTATACGCTCATGGTCTCATCCATACACACAAAAAAATCCCCGGTCTCCTTTCAAAAGTGCCATCAATAGATATGATCCTAACGTAATGACCTTAACATACGCTTGGTAGTGAGTAATAATGACTCTATTAAATGCCACGCCTTATAATAATATGACTTCACCAATTATCAACGGCTTTTTTCCTGCCCGATATACGGGTTGGATAAACTCTTCCGGCATCCCACAGCGTCAACCAATGGGAGTGAAATCATACTCGCATACGTACAGAAAGTCCTGTTTCCCAAACGGGCGTTTGATGCTACCACTAACCGGATACAGATAGCATTTCCGGTTAGAGAAGCTCATGTGGGTCCCTCTGTGGTCCGCCTGTATTTATCTGTATTTATTTGCGTGTTGCTCGCTAACGACCAATGGGAGCACGCAATGGGCGCATGTAGTTTAACCATTCGGCCTGCTCCTAGTCTCCATTCTGGTCCGCTAGCACTAAACAGGAAGACTAATTGAACAGGATATAAATAGGGCCTTTCCCGTTCCGTTCGGTACCTCCCCCTTGGCTTAGGACTAAGCCCGAGGTACCGACGGACAGGTACGGCCACAAGATACTATGGAAGGCGCACAAGAAGGTTGCTCGTCTGGCATTTTACTACTAGCTGCCTCCGCCTGGTTAATAGATTTTGACGCAGCGGAATTGTTTCTGAGAACAAGTGACGGCCCTCAGCACTTTTTAATTTTCATATTCATTTTGACTCGCAGCTCGTCTTAGTGGCTGCTTTCTGAGCCCTCGCTGATAACTCTGTTAAGGTAGCGACAGAAGTAGTGTGTGTGCAGAAAGGGGTTCTAACACCAGAACCTGTTTATGTTGCGACACCAGTGATCTTGCGACAACATAGATTGGGCTATTGAAATCTTATGATTTTTATAAATATCATCTAAACATTCACAGGTCTCTGAGAGACTTTCCACTGGTGTTTCGACCAGTTACCAAGGTTTAATGATTGCTCAAACAATACAATATAAATGGCAGGATAATACTTGTTTCTCTTGCTATTTTTCTTTTGCATATCAATAGAGCGGGGCCTCATTGCCTGAGCGAGCTCCAGGAGAGGTGAGGTCTGATCCCAAGATTTTTTATACAATCTGTGAACAGGTTTTTAAGTGTTCAGAAAATGTGGCGCTCAACTTATCACGGTAAGTATTAAGGTGTCGTGGTATAGAATTAGGTGCTTCTTGGCAGGGGAAAACCTTAACCTCTGTGAGAGAAGAGGATCAGGGACCTCTCTCTAATGTAATTGGACAAGAATCCAGAGCACACTCAGTGTATCAAATCAAATTTCAATCTTCAAATGGTCAAATGGCCAAACCAATGGGATAGATCAAACCAGTCATAAGTTTTCAAAAGTTTTATTGTTCAACAGTGTTCTTTTCTCAGAATCACTGTGCCATATCACTCTAGCCTACACGTGTTTCATCACAGCATGTGGCTGTGAATCTTCAGGGCTGATCTAAAAGATCGAGGCGCGTTATCGGGAGACCGGTGATAATTCCGTCCCGGTCCTAATCGGGATGTTTCTGTACACAAGAGAGCGGTACCGAAGATAATCGGTTTCCGTCAGAATGGGGGTAGCGTGTGAGGTTACACAGCGTCGGTATTTCGAGCCGTTTGTTGCCCGTGGGTAGAGCTTGGTGCAGCTCCAGTTTCCAAGTGCGGCCGTGAAGATTCACAGCCGCATGCTGTGATGAAACACGTGTAGGCTAGAGTGATATGGCACAGTGATTCTGAGAAAAGAACACTGTTGAACAATAAAACTTTTGAAAACTTATGACTGGTTTGATCTATCCCATTGGTTTGGCCATTTGGCCATTTGAAGATTGAAATTTGATTTGATACACTGAGTGTGCTCTGGATTCTTGTCTGATCCCAAGATCTTTCTGGGTGAGTTAAAAATTAAAATAGGTATACCATGTGGATATCAATTAAGCACGCTGATGGTATATAATAGCTACAGCTTTGAGTTATGTGGTTTTGTAGATGTTATTTTTGTGGTTTTATGTCTGTGTCTATGTGTATGTGTCTGTATATATATGTATATACATTATTTTGCAGGAAACGAACTATCTTTCAGAGACACCATTTCCAGAATCTGGAACTCCGCAAAATGGTAGGGTTTCTCTGATTATTTACTTTTTCACACTTTTTGCAGTAGTGTTTCATTATTGGTCCTGAAGAAAGCCACTGGGCTATCTACCGTCCGTGATTGGCTGAAACATGTCGACCTATTTAAACATCACAGGATAGTTACCATCTATTTATACTATCCCAACACTATTTTTTCACCTTGACATTATGATGACCCCTCAATAAATGTGTCCTTTTGGCATCATAATAGTCAATTTTACCTTCACTTTCATTTCATTTCCTCTATTTTCACACTGCAATTTATTTCTCAGCACCACCGTATTTTCATCTTTGGCTGTTTTATATCACTGGTGGATCCTTCCTAGGATGTCTCACAATAACAACTAATGAGACACCTGGATGAGATACCAGTTTTCTTTTACAAAACCCCAGATGATGATGCTCCGTCATTGGGTGGGCTGATGGGTTTTCTGTACAATGTGGTGTCACATACACAGGACACAGCCTATGCCACTTTTGTTTCTCTCTTAGCCACAAATCATTTGACCACTAGTGTCCCATTTTGTTGTTAGCACAGTTGGACTGGGGGATAGGACACTAGAGGGTCGGTAATCTTAATTCTCCTTGGACCCTCCATTAAAGTTTGTTGTTTATTATTACCAATTCTTTACTAACATCCGTGTGGTGACACCCAGTATCCAGAAAGGCCACTACGGCTTCCCATTAAGATGTATTTTCTTTTTGTACCTCTCTGGGGTCTCTCCTGCCACTAACACCCACCCTCAAGTATACCCCACTTCTATGGGTTCCTGGGGAGGGGTACATCAAGGAGAATGACGAGCAATGTGTCTCCACTCAGCGGAAGCACTGGGGTCCATTTAGGGAACCTGTTCACAAGGAGGGTCTGGGAGGGTGTTTTAACGCTGGCGGAATTTTGTGATCTGTGGGTGGAGTAGGGGCCCTACTTCTTAGTCTGAGGAGGCTGAGGGGAAGACAATGGGGTTGGGCTTTAAACTCAGGACACCGGTGATAGGCACAGGTGAGGTTGACAGCTGCCTGAGATTTGGAATTTGTTTGATCCAAGCCCTGGTATTGGAGGGGAGTGCTTCCAGATATTGTTCCAAGTAGATCTTTTCAGTGAGATCGTCTATGGAGGAAGAGGCGGGTTCTAAGCAACGATTTCCTAGATCTTGTATTCGGTAATAGAGGGCTCGTGGAATGTCTCCTCTAGACCATTTCTATTTCCGAAAACGACTGAGGTAGTACTCCTGGTCGCAATCGAAGCGCTCTAGTACAGCCTTTTTTATGTCTGTATAGGCAGTTGTCCCCGCCGGATTAGCTGCCTGGTATGCTGTTTGAAGTTCACCCGACAACAAGGGGGCTAGGTACTGACCCCACCTTTCTGGTAGCTGTGGTGGCGACCCGTTCAAAATTTACAAAGAAGAAGTCGGGGTCATCACCTTCTTGAAACTTTTGTAGTACACTCCCTGGTACCTTGGGGTGCATCCGGGCACTTGAGATGGTGTCAGTTAATCGTAGAATAGCTGTATCCTGTACCTGCTGGTTAGTGGTCAAAAGGGACGCTTGGTTTTTCAGAGTTGAATGGAGAGCGTTGCGTTCTTTCTGAACTATTTTAGTCTGTTGTTTAAATATTAGCTACAAGTGTCCTTGGCCCTCTGCCGGTTGGGTTATTATGGACTCCATTGTAATGGATTGTGTCATGTTGGCTAGACACTGATCCCACTTCTGACACCACTTGTAGCGGTTCTCACTCAAGGGGTATTCCGGAGGGGTTTCTCCCTCAATGATACACGAGCCTGGAGTTAGGGTCAGTGGAATTTGAATTGGAGTGGAGCAGATTGTTTTGGATTGAAGTTGGGCTGATTGTTTTGGATTGGAGTGGGACAGATTGTTTTGGATTGGAGTGGGGGAAATTGTTTTGAATTGGAATGGGACAGATTGTTTATGATTCAAGTGGGGCAGATTGTTTTGGATTAGAGTGGGGAAAAGTTGAGTGGGGCAGATTGGATTCCGGCAGATTGGAATGGAGTGAGGTGAAGTGGATAGGTGTGGGGTTGATTGGATTGGGCTGGATTGGACTGGTGTAGGATGGATTGGAGGGGGTGAATTGGGATGGGTGAGGTGGATTGGATTGGAGTGGGGCTTATTGTTTTAGATTGGAGTGGGTTAGATTATTTTGCAGTAGATTGTTTTAGATTGGCATGGGACAGATTGTTTTGGATTAGAGTAGGGCGGATTGGTTTGGATTGGAGTAGGGCAGATTTTCTTGTATTGGAGTGCTGCAGACTGTTTTGGATTAAAGTGGGGCGGACTGTTTTGGATTAAAGTGGGGCAGACTGTTTTAGACTGGAGTGGGGCAGATTGTTTTGGACTGGAGTGGGCAGATTGTTTTGGATTGGAGTGGTGCAGATTGCTTTGGATTGGAGTGGTGCAGATTGTTTTTGGAGCTGATTGTTTCGGATTGGTGTGGTGCAAATTGTTTAGGACTGGAGTGGAGCACACTGGCGTGGGGAGATTGTTGTGCATTGAAGTTGGACAGATTGGAATGGTGCAGATTGTCTTGGAGTGGGGCAGAATGGTTTGGATTGGAGTGGGGCAGATTGTTTTGGATTGGGGTGCGACAGATTGGCATGGGTCAAATTGTTTTGTATTGGGGTGGGTCAGATTGTTTTGGATTGAAGTGGGGCAGACTTTTCTCAATTGGAGTGTGACAGATTGCTTTGGACTGGAGTGGGGCAAATTGCTTTGGATTGGAGTGGGGCAATTGCTTTGGATTGGAGTGGGGGCAGTTTGTTTTACATTGGAGTGGTGCAGATTGTTTTGAGCAGATTATTTTGGATTGGTGTAGGGCAGAATATTTTGGACTGGGGTGGGTCACACTGGAGTGAGGTAGATTGATTTGGATTGAAGTGAGATACATTGGAATGGTGATCGGTTTGGATTGGGGTGGGACAGATTGGGGTGGTTCAGATTGTTTTGGATTGGGGTGGGACAGATTGGAATAGGGCAGATTGTTTTGGATTGGAGCGGGCAGATTTTTGTAAATTGGAGTGTGGCAGATTGTTTTGGATTGGGGCAGACTTTTTTTGAAATGGGGTGAAGCAGATTGTTTCGGATTGGAATTGGGCAGAGTTGAGTGGGGCAGATTGTTTTAGATTGGCATAGGTCAAATGATTTTGGAAGAGATTGTTTTGGATTAGAGTCGGGAAGAATGTTTTGTATTAGAGTGGGGCAGATTGTTTTGGATTGGACGCCACCTCCGCTCAGCCAACCACGCCCTCGCCGCCGTCCCCCGCATCCGAAGAGCGACTACAGGAGGAAGGTCCTTCTCCTACCTGGCCGCCAAGACCTGGAACTCCCTCCCCCCCGACCTGCGCCTGACCCAAGACCACCTCTCCTTCAGGAAGAAGCTGAAGACCTGGCTGTTCGAGCAGTAGCGGCACCCCCCCCCCCCCCAGCGCCTTGAGACCCTACGGGTATGTAGCGCGCTCTACAAGTGTCACTGATTGATTGATTGAGTGGGGCAGATTGTTTTGAACTGGAGTGCGGCAAATTGCTATTGATTGAAGTGGGGCAGTGGGACAGATTGTTTTGAATTGGAGTGGGGCAAATTGCTTTGGAATGGAGTGGGACAGATTGTAGTGGGGCAGATTGTGTTTTGGAGTGGAGTGGGGAAGAATATTTTGGACTGGAGTGGGCCACACTGGAGTGAGGTAGATTGATTTGGATTGGATTGGGATACATCGGAATGGTGTAGAATGTCTTGGAGTGGGGCAGATTGGTTTGGATTGGGGTGGGACAGATTGGGGTGGTTCAGATTGTTTTGGATTGGGGTGGGACAGATTGGAATAGGGCAGATTGTTTTGGATTGGAGTGGGCAGATTTTTGTAAATTGGAGTGTGGCAGATTGTTTTGGATTGGGGCAGACTTTTTTTGAAATGGGGTGGAGCAGATTGTTTTGGATTGGAATTGGGCAGAGTTGAGTGTGGCAGATTGTTTTGGATTGGGGCAGACTTTTTTTGAAATGGGGTGGAGCAGATTGTTTTGGATTGGAATTGGGCAGAGTTGAGTGGGGCAGATTGTTTTAGATTGGCGTGGGTCAAATGATTTTGGAACAGATTGTTTTGGATTAGAGTCGGAAAGAATGTTTTGTATTAGAGTGGGGCAGATTGTTTTGGATTGGAGTGAGGCAGATTGTTATGAACTGGAGTGCGGCAAATTGCTTTTGATTGGAGGGGGCAGTGGGACAGATTGTTTAGAATTGGAGTGGGTCAAATTTCTTTGGAATGGAGTGGGACAGATTGTAGTGGGGCAGATTGTGTTTTGGATTGGAGTGGGGCAGAATATTTTATACTGGAGTGGGTCACACTGGAGTGAGGTAGATTGATTTGGATTGGAGTGGGATACATTGGAATGGTGTAGAATGTCTTGGAGTGGGGCAGATTGGTTTGGATTGGGGTGGGACAGATTGGGGTGGTTCAGATTGTTTTGGATTGGGGTGGGACAGATTTGAATAGGGCAGATTGTTTTGTATTGGAGTGGGGCAGATTGTTTTGGATTGGAGTGGGGCTGATTGTTTTAGATTGGAGTGGGTCAGATTATTTTGCAGTAGATTGTTTTAGACTGGCATGGGGCAGATTGTTTTGCATTGGAATGGGGCAGATTGTTTTGGATTGGAGTGGGGCAGATTGTTTTGGGTTGGATTGTGGCAGATTGTTTTAGATAGGAGTGGGGTTGACAGTTTTGGATTGGGGTGGAACAGATTGTTTTGTATTGGAGTTGGGCAGATTGTTTTGGATTGGAGTTGGGAAGAGTTGAGTGGGGTAGATTGTTTTAGATTGGCGTCCGTCAGATTATTTTGGAGCAGATTGTTTTGGATTGGAGTGGGGCAGATTGTTTTGCATTGGAGTGGGACAGATTGTTTTGAATTGGCGTGGAGCAGATTGTTTTGGATTGGAGTTGGGCAGATTGTTTTGGATAGGAGTGGGACAGATTGTTTTGGATTGGAGTGGGGCAGATTGTTTTGGATTGAAATGGGACAGATTGTTTAGGATTCGAGTGGGGCAGATTGTTTTGAGCAGATTATTTTGGATTGGTGTGGGGCAGATTATTTTGGACTGGAGTGGGTCACACTGGAGTGGGGTAGATTGGTTTGGATTGGAGTGGGATACATTGGAATGGTGTAGATTGCCTGTGAGTGGGGCAGATTGTTTTGGATTGGGGTCTTACAGATTGGGTGGTTCAGATTGTTTTGGATTGGGGTGGGACAGATTGGAATAGGTCAGATTGTTTTGGATTGGGTCAGACATTTTCTGAACTGGGGTGGAGCAGATTGTTTTGGATTGGAGTTGGGCAGAGTTGAGTGGAGCAGATTGTTTTAGATTGGCGTGGGTTAAATTATTTTGGAACTTATTGTTTTGGATTAGAGTTGGGAAGAAAGTTTTGTATTAGAGTGGGGCAGATTGTTTTGGATTGGAGTGGGGCAGATTGTTTAGAACTGGAGTGTGGCAAATTGCTTTGGATTGGAGTGGGGCAGTGGGACAGATTGTTTTGAATTGGAGTGGGGCAAATTGCTTTGGAATGGAGTGGGACAGATTGTAGTGGGGCAGATTGATTTTTGGACTGGAGTGGGGCTGATTGTTTTAGATTGAGTGGGTCAGAATATTTTGCAGTAGATTGTTTTAGACTGGCATGGAGCAGATTGTTTTGGATTGAAATGGGACAGATTGTTTTGGATTGGAGTGGGGCAGATTGTTTTGGGTTGGAGTGTGGCCGATTGTTTTGGATTGGAGTGGGGCAGACAGTTTTGGATTGGGGTTGAACAGATTGTTTTGGTTTGGAGTGGGGCAGATTGTTTTGGATTGGAGTGGGGCAGTTTGTTTTGAATTGGCGTGGAGCAGATTGCTTTGGATTGGAGTTGGACAGATTGTTTAGGATTGGAGTGGGCAGATTGTTTTGGATTGGAATGGGACAGATTGTTTAGGATTCAAGTGGGGCAGATTGTTTTGGATTGGAGAGGGGCAAAGTTGAGTGGGGCAGATTTGATTCTGACAGATTGGAATGGAGTGAGGTGAAGTGGATAGGTGTGGGGTTGATTGGATTGGACTGGTGTCGGATGGATTGGAGGGGGTGAATTGGGATGGGCTGAGGTGGATTGGATTGGAGTGGGGCTGATTGTTTTAGATTGGAGTGGGATAGATTATTTTGCAGTAGATTGTTTAATTTGGCATGGGGCAGATTGTTTTGGATTGGAGTAGGGCAGATTGGTTTGGATTGGAGTAGGGCAGATTTTCTTGAATTGGAGTGTGGCAGACTGTTTTGGATTAAAGTGGGGCAGACTGTTTTGGACTGGAGTGGGGCAGATTGTTTTGGATTGGGGTGCGACAGATTGACATGGGTCAGATTGTTTTGTATTGAAGTGGAGCAGACTTTTTTTAATTGGAGTGTGGCAGATTGCTTTGGACTGGGGCAAATTGCTTTGGACTGGAGTAGTGCAGATTGTTTTGAGCAGATTGTTTTGGATTGGTGTGGGGCAGATTATTTTGGACTGGAGTGGGTCACCCTGGATTGGGATAGATTGATTTGGATTGGAGTGGGATACATTGAAATGGTGTAGATTGTCTTGGAGTGGGGCAGATTGGTTTGGATTGGGGTGGGACAGATAGGGGTGGTTCAGATTGTTTTGGATTGGGGTGGGACAGATTGGAATAGGGCAGATTGTTTTGGATTGGAGTGGGCAGATTTTTTTAAATTGGAGTGTGGCAGATTGTTTTGGATTGGGGCAGACATTTTTTGAACTGGGGTGGAGCAGATTGTTTTGGATTGGAATTGGGCAGAGATGAGTGGGGCAGATTGTTTTAGATTGGTGTGGGTCAAATTATTTTGGAACAGATTGCTTTGGATTAGAGTCAGGAAGAATGTTTTGGGTTAGAGTGGGGCAGATTGTTTTGGATTGGAGTGAGGCTGATTGTTTTGAACGGGAGTGTGGCAAATTGCTTTGGAATGGAGTGGGACAGATTGGAGTGGCACAGTTTCTTTTGGATTGGAGTGGGACAGATTTGTTTTGGATTGGACTTGGGCTAATTATTTTGGATTGGAGTGGGACAGATTGTTTTATATTTGAGTGGGACAGATTGGAGTGGCACTGATTGTTTTGGATTGGAGTGGGACAGATTTGTTTTGGATTGGAGTTGGGCAGATTTTTTTGGATTGGAGTGGGGCAAAATTGAGTTGGGCAGATTGAAAAGGGGTGAGGTGGAGTGGATAGGAGAGGTGTTGATTGGATTGGGCTGGATTAGACTGGTGTTAGATGGATTGGAGGGGGTGAATTGGGATGGAATGAGGTGGATTGGATTGGAGTGTGGCAGATTGGAGTGAGGCAGATTGGTTTAGATTGGAGTTGGTCAAATTATTTTGGAACACATTGTTTTGGATTGGAGTGGGGCAGATTGTTTTCGATCGTATTGGGGCAGATTCTTTTGGATTTGAGTGGGGCACCTTGTTTTGGACTGGAGTAGAGCTGAATGTTTTGATTGGAGTGGGGCAGATTGTTTTGGGTTAGTGTGGGTGCAGATTGGTTTGGACTGGAGTGAGGGCAGAGTACAGTGGGGCAGATTGTTTCGGATTGGAGTAGGGAAGATTGTTTTTGACTGAGTGGGGCAGATTGTTTTGGATTGTTTTTGACTGAGTGGGGCAGATTGTTTTGGATTGGAGTGGGGCAGATTGTTTTGGATTGGACTGGGACACATTGTTTTGGATTGGAGTGGGGCAGATTGTTTTGGATTGGAGTAGGGAAGATTATTTTGGAATAGAGTGGGACAGATTGTTTTGGATTGGAGTGGGGTACATTGTTTTGGATTGGAATGGGGCAGAGTACAGTGTGGCAGATTGTTTTGGATTGGAGTTGGGAAGATTGTTTTTGACTAAGTGGGGCAGATTGGAGTGGGGCAGATTGTTTTGGATTGGAGTGGGGCAGGGTAGAGTGAGGCAGATTGGATTCTGGCAGATAGGAATGGAGTGAGGTGGATTGGATAGGAGTTGAGTTGATTGGAGTGGGCTGGATTCGACTGGTTTGGGGAGGGTTAGAGGAGGTGATTTGGGATGGAGTAAGGTGGGTTGCATTGGAGTGGGTCAGATTGGAGTGGGACATATTGTTTTAGATTGGAGTGGGGCAGACTGTTTGGACTGGTTTGGGGCAATTTAGGATTGGATTGTTTTTGGATTGTATTCTGGCAGATTGTTTTAGATTGGAGCGGACTGATTGTTTTAGACTGTGCAGGGAAGAATGTTTTGTACTAGAGTGGGGCAGATTGTTTTGGAATGGAGTGGGGTAGATTCTCTTTGTCTAGAGTGGGCAAGGGTGGAGCGGGGTGAGTTGGGAGGACTGGAGTGGGGTGGGCTGGGAGGATTGGAGTAGGGTGGGTTAAGACGATTGCAGTGGGGCAGATTGTTTTGGATTGGAGTGGGGCTGATTGTTTTGGACTGGAGAGGGCAGACTGTTTTGGACTAGAGTGGGGAAGCTTGTTTTGAAATGGAATGGGGCATATTGTTTTGTCTGGAGTGGGCGGACTGGAGTGGAGTTGGTTGGGAGGACTGAAGTAGGGTGGGTTGGGAGGATTGTAGTGGGGTTGGTTAAGAGGATTGGAGTGGGGTGGATTGTGTAAATTGGAGCGCGGTGGATTGGTGTGAGTGGGATGGACTGGATGGGTGTAAGGTGGATTGGATTGAGTGGGGTGGAATGGATTGAGTGGAATGGTGTGGGGTTGATTGGCGTGGACTGGAGTGGGGCAGATTGGATTGGAGTTACTTGGACTGGGTTGTACTTCGCTGCACAATTTCGAAAATTACACAAAAGATAGAATCAATGGCACATTGCAATATTGTGGGATAGTGGTTCTGGCGGACCGGAATAACAGGCGTGAAGGCCGGATATAGTGAGCTATGACGGCGCTTAGTTTATTGTTTTTCTTAAAGTCAGGGGTTTGGAAGGTAAAGAAGCAGAGGGTTGGGATGAAGGGAATGTTCCTTGGAGTAGAGTCGTCGGGATGTCGGGAGGGGGAAGGTCCGTGAAGGACTCCGCTAGGCTGGACGTCTCTGGAGTAGATCCTTCTTTTCCAGGTAGGTCCCGGTGCTCCTCGGAGGTATATAAGAGAGAGAGAAATAACAGGGCGATTAGTCCTCGAATGTAGGACTGCCTGAGTACTGTCACCAACACCAGGGGGGTGTGGAGGGTAAAGCGAGCGTGAGGGATGGGACGGTAAGGTAAGGGTAGGAATTGGAATATGAAAGAGTGGGAAGGAAGAGGGTGGAAGTGGTGAGGGGTAGGTGTGGGGTTCTCTATACTACCGGGTTTGTGACGTGGTTATACAATATATACAGTGCGAATAGTGCTCTACAAAGTGAGGGGACACTCCATGTACACCAATATACAAATCAAGCTGGGAGCCAGGAGACAGGGTACTCACATGCCCCGCCGCAACTCTCCCGCGAGTTGCGGCCGCTCTCCAGCCACCTCCTGGGGACTCCACCAGTCTTCGGTCCAGATGTCCTCGTCTTCGCCTCCGGTCTTCTCTTCTCCTTCGAACACGCTACCTCCGCTCTCCGCCTCAGGTTCTCCGCACGCTGTCTCCTGCCACGAATCCGCCACCTTGAACGCTCTTCTCTCGCTTCTGTCGTCTTTTCCGGGTTCCGGGTCGGCATCGAGGGAGGGACTTCCGGGGTCGCAACAAGGTGCTTCCGGTCTTTCGTTTGTTTCCATAGGTTCCTGCAAGGGAGGAGAAAGGGGTGGAGTCCGTGTTGCCAGGGACGCGGTAGGGTCAGGTTCAGAGACCAGGGAGCTCATGCTATGCCTTCGGTCAAAGGAGGTAGGGGACGATTCTGTTCCACATCTATATAGAACAAGATAACAGTCATTTTTTAAGAACAGCGCTCACAAGCAAAAACAAAACATGAGTGCGAAAAAAAGAATTGGCAAAATAAAAGAAAGTTAACTATAGAAAATTAAACTTTGCATTTTTGTTTGTCCTGCAGGGCATGTTTTTGGTAGTCACGCGCCTTCTGTTTGCAGGACAATGGAAGTTGAAAAGAACAAAATAGTACCTCAATCACATCAGGAGCAATGGACTGGCACTGTTTAAGTTAAATTAATCAGTGCTTGTCCCTGCTCCACACAAAGGAACAAAAATGATGTTAGGCCTGCAGTGACCAGTTACGTAGATGTAAAGAAGAGTGCCATTCAAGCCAACAAATGATAAGCAATGGGCGGGCTCCAAGGCCTTTGTGTTACCAACAGCGTCTCGCAAGTGATACTCATGCACATCCTATGGCAGCCTTGACCCTAAAAAAGGAAAAAGGAAGGCAGGAAAGTAGGATAGAAAGAAACAGAAAAGAAAGAACACAAGAAAAAAGACTAGACAGAGAGAAAGAAGGACCAAAAATGGCTAGAACGATAGAAAGCAAGAAAGATGGATTCAAAGCAGGAGAGAAAGAGAAACAAAAAAACAGAAACAAAGAAAAAGAAAGACAGAGCAAGAAGGAGGAAAGCAAGACAAGACAGAAGGGAGGAAGGGAAGAGGGAAAGCAATAATGAAAGCAGTGGCATAGGAAGGGGGAGCGCTGATTGCTAGCCGCCACGGGTGTCATCACTGAGGGGGGTGACAAAATGGTAAAAATATGTGTTTTAAGCACATTTTTGTTCTTGGTTGTGATTCCAATGAAACAATGGACGCATCCATCCCCTGGCGCTCCTCTCTAGATTTTCTGGAAGCCGCCAGAGTTTTTTAACAGTCATCAATCATAAATCTTATGCGTATTTCATCTTGGTCAGACTTATTTTATTCATAAGTATGTCTGTATGTCACTATAACATATTAGTTTGGATTTTTTCAAAGAAAACTACATATCCTTTAGTCCAATGCATTTCGGGCAGTAAAGCCCTTCTTCGGGGACCATGAGACTAAAAAGCAAAGCAGAATAGCATTGTTTTGAATATCATGTGCTTAATAAATGTTTACATGTAAACAAAGGAAACAGTAGCGAAAAACATGCTCTAGTAAATGCTCTAGTAAATTTGTGGCTTAACATGCATACCGAATGTGACGCTTTAGTGAACAGTGAAGTAAAAACAAAATCATTAACACTCACGTGTTGTTCTATACATCGTAGCAGATTGGTTGAATTGGCGAACTCAAATAAAGTATCCTGAAATTAGACACTAACCCTTTTATCTCTCTCTGGTGAAACTATCATTACTATTGTCCAATGCCGTGATGGCAGTAGAATCATTAAACTTACTTCCAGGACGCAGAAGCGTCTCTTCCGTGATTCCTGCTCGATCAATGTCTACTGGTTCTTGCTAAACAGTTTGTCGTTCCAACCGAACGCTTTGTAACTATGTGGTTCTTCCAGAATTATGCCAGGCGTGCTGTGAGTGGCTGAACTGCCGATCATGTGACCTGGAGTCAGCCAATCAAAGCGCGCCGTCAGAGCTAATGGAAGAGTAGGAGAGCGTGTGTATTGTACGGTTTAACAGTTTACATAACGTTATTTGATAGGCTAACACATAAAAGCATATTGAAGCAAATGTGTATGAATAATACAACTTAAATCGATAATAAAGAGCATGGATTCAAAACATTTGTTCATAGACAAAAATGGTAAATGATACTTGCGTGTCAGAAGGACCTAATGTCTTCACGCATCAGGTACAAGGCAGAATGATGCCAAAAGGCATTTATCGACATATATGATTATAAATAACATATAAATTCTGTGCGATCATTAAGACCAAAAGGTTTATGAGAGTTCAATGGGTACATCTAACTGTTTTCTCTCTGCAATAAGAAACGATTATTGTCTCTTCCTTCGTGTTTCTCCACGACTTCAAGTACAAAAAATTGTAACTGAGAAATGTTGTGGTGAGCTTCCATAAAGTGAATAGCTATAGATGATTTGGCGTTTCGAGTTCTAATATTGGATTTGTGCTCATTAAGTCTTATCTTGATCTTGCGTTCCGTTTTTCCAACATAAACTTTGCCACATGGGCATTTCAACATATAGATCAAGTTCGCTGTGTCGCAGGTGGCATTAACTCTGAGTTTTACTTTGTGACCTTTCATCGGATGGGTTATGTGGTTGCCTCTGATTATGTTGTTGCAAGTGCCACATTGTAAACAAGGGCGGGTTCCACGGTAGGTTCTTGGAAGATCTGTTTTTCTTTTCAATAATTCACCGAAATTTTTACTCCTTGTAAAGGCAAAAGTGGGTGGATTGTCAAACGAATGTTTAAAATCTGGTTCAGCTTTTAATATGTTCCAATGATTGCGAATGACTTTTTTGAAATTCATACTGGCTGTGCAATATTTAGACACTATCGTCATTTTATTTTCTTGTTGTTTGTCACAGGTTTTCAGTAGATCCTTTCTTGGGGCGTTATTCGCTTTTTGTTCCGCCTCTTTAATCAATGTTTCTGGGTAGCCTCTTTCAAGAAACCTATTTCCCATTTCTGAAATTTTTTCTTTAGCCTTGTTTGTGTCAGATGTGATTCTATTCACTCGCATCATTTGTGATAATGGCAAATTCCGCTTGAGTGGTTCTTGGTGAAAGCTATGATAGTGAAGGGTATTATTCCTGTCGGTATTTTTGCGAAAGATTTCAGTTTCAATCTTGCCATTCCGTAAGTTCACCCGCACATCCAGAAAGGTAATCGAATCTGTGGAAATTTCCCAAGTCAATTGGATTCTGTCATCCTTAGTGTTTAAGTTTGTTAGTGCTTCTTCTAGTTGTTGCCTTGTGCTTTTCCATATGATGAATATATCATCAATATAGCGTGCAAACAATTTCAATTTGTCCATCCATCGTGGGTCTGCAAAAATATTGTGTTTTTCATATGCTTTCATGAATAAATTGGCATACACTGGGGCCGCGCTATTGCCCATAGACGTTCCTATCAGCTGTTGATACCAAGTCTCATTATGCTTAAAGTAGCTATGGTACAATGTGAATATGACTAGTTCCAATAGAAAGGTTTGTAGTGATGGATCATAGTTCGTTGTTAATATCGCTTCTTCCATGGCTTCAATGCCAGGTCCATGTGGGATAGATGTATACAACGATTTCACATCCGCTGTACATAATATTAATTGTTCGTTGTGGTCAATCTCTAACTGATTAAGTTTTGTCAAAAAGTCAGTAGTATCTCTGATATAAGAATCCATCTGATGTACTGTGGGTTGCATGTACCTGTCAATGAATTGACCAATTGGTTCATGTAAGCTGTCTTTGGTCGAGACTATGGGACGTAGAGGTGGATCCAACAAGTTCTTATGGATTCTTGGCATCATATAAAATGACGGACTTTTGGGATGTGTCTTAATCAAGATTTTACTGTTTCTGTCGGTGATTACACCGTCTTCCCTTGCTTTGGTTACTAGCTCTGTTAGTTTCTCAAGATATTCATTGGTCGGATTGCGTTGTAAAAGTGCGTAGGTGTTAATATCTGAAATATGTTCTTCAACCTTTTTGTTGTACATAGTAGTGTTCATAATTACCAGGCCACCGCCCTTGTCAGCCTTCACGCACACAATATTCTTATTGTTGGCCAGATTGTTCAATAGAGCCATGTCTTTGCTGGTAACATTCTTGTTAACCTTTTTATCGCATTTGATTTTGAGAAGGTCTTGCTTAACCATGGTTTCGAAAAGATCTAATGTTTTATGGCTCATGGGAGCCATGAAAGTACTTTTCGGTCGTAATACCTTCAGTGGATCAGGTTCTTGGAGTGTCGGTTTTGGGATAACATTGTCAAAAAATGGCGTAGCCTTAGTTTCCGCATGAGCTTAAAAAAGCTGACCTCTAGTTCCAGAATATTGGTTTGTGTCGTTGGGACGAAAGACGTCCCCTTTTGTAATAGTTTAAGTTGTTCTCTTGTTAAAGTGTAATCAGAGATATTAATGACTAGTTGTTTTTGGTCGTTTGTTTTTTCTTGATGATGACCTTCGTTGTCCTCTTTGTGTTTGAAGGATAAATATATACAGGTTTCTACTAGGGATATTTACAAGGAAAAGGAAAGTGACCATGAACATTAGTTTAAACAATAGTTAGACAGTGGCTATCTTCAGTCATAGGCTCTGTTTGCATAGTTCATTTCCATATGTCACTGTCTAACTATTGTTTAAACTAATGCTCATGGTCACTTTCCTTTTCCTTGTAAATATCCCTAGTAGAAACCTGTATATATTTACTTACTGTCACTTAACTGCTCCTTGGTTCTCACAAAGCACATGGGACACTATGCACTTTTCTTAAAATACTATGTGTGCAATGTATATAAATGATTTATTTCTCCTGCTTTGAAATACAAAGACTATGATGGTATAAAAACTTGGTATATTGAGCTTTTGTTTCTCCTTCCGACATCCCTCTCTAATCCCTCTACACTATAATTGCTATTATGCTTTGTACTGATTCATTAACGTACATGTAGTAACCACAGGAACCACTGTTTTCTTGATAAAGCATCTGCCCTGGTTCCTCTGTGAGTAGGGTTCCCTTGTATTCCTTGTCACTGAGAAGATAGGCATGGGTGCCATAATACAAATGTGAACAATTTGTGTGTCATGATTTTCTTATAAACCTCAATAGCCTTGTTGGGGAAAATATTTATTTTTGTGAATGTCTGCTATTGCAGCAAAGGATGAGGATTTGAAACAAAGTGCATTTTCTATAGAGAACTGCTTTCAACTCCATTTTGAAGATCATCAGCAAGGCGGTGGTGCATAGGTTTGGAGATAGGGCATTCCATATTCTGGTCTCGTTTCTTTAGAAGGGCTGACCAATGAGTCGCTCCATTTTAAGGGTCAGAGGTTCTATCAAAAGTGCATCGCATTGCAAAATGGTCTAGTGTGTCCAGATATCTTACATTTGCCCACAAGTTAACGTGGAGTGGATGTGTATAGGGGCTTATGGGTGATATCAACCACCATGTATATGGTTCTGGCTTCAGTGGTCAGCCAGACAAGAGTGATCAGCATAGGTGATGTGGTCATTCCTTTTGGCCCCATAGACAAAACGTGCTGCCAAATGTAGGATTGATTTCAGAGGGGTGAGATGGGTCTTGGGAGACTTGTCAGTAGACAGTTACAGTAGTCAATTCTGCGGAGCACCAGTGACTGAAAAAGAGATTTCAAGTATTGTTGTGGAATGTAGTAGCAGATTCCAAAGAGAAGACACAGTTGATATTGTGCATTCCTTTCTATGGAGCTGATTTGCGATTGTAAGTTGAGCCTTTTGTCCAGGATGACTCCTAGGGATCTGCCACTGTCAACGATGGTGGGTTTGCTGTTAAGGATGCTGCGTGTGTCCATCCAGGATTGTACTAGAAGTGGTGAATTTAAAGAAGAGATGAGGAGGAATTCAATTTTTGAAGAGCTCAGTTTTAAATTATAAGTAGTAATCCAGTCTTGAATGGAGTTTAGAGTGATAGCAAGATGTTAGATGTCATTTGGAGAGGAGACCTTTAAATAAAGTTGGGTGTCATCTGCATACTGATGATAGAGGATCCCAGATTTTCTTAGGAGGACTCCAAGAGACTCGATACACAGGTTGAATAATTTCAGAGCAAGGATAGAACCCAGAGGGACCCTGTGGGATTTCAGAGGGGGTCTCAAATAGATTCGCACACACTGGTTGTCGGGGTAGTGCAGGTTTTATTATTTTATACAGTCTGCGTTTCTGTACAGGCACACGGTAAAAGGGTAGGGGTTGTTCTGCCTCCTCCGTCGTGGATCTTCCCCCTCCAGAGCGTCGATCCCAAGGTCTCCTGGGAGTTGTAGGCCTTTTCCCCGCCGTCTCGATGTCCTCGTTGTGCCGGTATACAAAAAGAAAGGAAAATCCGTCTCAGTACAGGTGTTCAGTAAGACACTTCTTGTAGGGAAAAGGGGGTGGGGAAAACACACGTGCACACTAGTACCCCTGCTCAGTGACGTGACCCCTTGTGCTCATAAAAAAACAGCAAGGGTGTGCAGAGGGGGTTTCGTGCATTTAAGGGGGCTTCCCTCGTCTGATGCCTGCCCACCCTGTGAATTTGGACCGTACCTGGTCGAGCCACACTTCCGTGTTAGTGTGGCTGGGCGATGCGCGTTCCACAGAGCCTCCTGGCTTACAGCGGTAGTCGCCCTCAGCTTCGTCCTCCGGTCCTGTCGTCGCCTTCTCTCCTGGAGTCTCCTCGTAGTTCCGCTCCGCCTCCGATTCTCTCCCCGTCCTCCTCCGAGGTCGCGCTCCGATTCCCTCGTCTGTCCTGCGATGTTCTTCCACTTCCTCCGCCTCCGTACTACGCTCTCCTTCCTCCTCGTCCTCCGTCCTCTGATCTTCCTCCGTCCTCCGATCGCCGTCCTCTTCCGTCCACTCCGCTCCGCTGTCTCTCCACTCACGCCACCAGTCTCCTACTCCGCCTCCGGGTGTCTCGCACACCTGGTTCGACTCCGGGATGGGTTTTACCTCTTCGGGGAGGGCGTGCCGCCATTCCAGATCCGCCCCCTTAAAGGTGTAAGCCTTCCGGGTCACCGCATCGGGCCGTCTTCGTATGACATCCGGAGTATTCCATGCCTCTGTATGCTGGACAAAAAGGGTAGAAACATTAATAGGCATACCAGGGGGCCCCTCATCCGGGTCCCCCACATCACAGACCCTTTGATCAGCTGCCATTTGTGTTGAGAAACAGTCATCAACTAATGGATTATTGGCACTGTGGCAAAACTGACATGATGGCCTAAAGCAAAAGCCCAATGCAAGACCAATGGTGAACCCTTCATAACAAGCTGGTAGCCGAGGTTTGCCTTTGTCCTTTATTGAGAACTAGCTTACCCGTCGCGCGTTGCTGCGATCTCAGAAGAAAGGAAATTCAAGGAAACTCGTTATGATAACATTAAATTTACATTATGTCATTGTTATTGAAACGTATTCATTTAATTTTTTTAAACATTTCTAAGTGTGGCTTGAGCAGTGCGTCCTCGATTGGCTTCTAATCTTGATTCTGGTTGCTTTCCTGTTTCATTCGAGCGGGCTTGAGCAGTGCGTAATTGTTCGGTTTTCCAATCTTGATTCTCGTTGCTCTCCTGTTTCATCCACGCGGGCTTGAGCAATTCTCGTTGCTCGTCTGTTTCTGAAGCTCGTAATGCCTTTTTCTTTCGTGCTTCTGATGTAGATTGACCAATCGATTTCCGTTTGTGGGTCTGTCGACGATGCTCGCAAATTCGCTGTCTATTTCAGTATTCAAAAGATTATGAGGGCCCTGGGGGGGGGGGCCGATTTAAAAAAAATTTGTTTGACAGAAACCTTCGCGGGAGTGTACTCAACAATTTCCCAAAGTTTCATGGCAAATGGATGAATAGTGTACTAATGCATAAAGGACAAACAGACAGACAGACATACTTTCGTTTTTATATATATATAGATAATATCAATATTACAGGAGAACTGGCCAGACACACTGCTACTCTCCAATCACCATCATTTCGATGGTTTGAATCCTCTGTAATGTGTTCTATGTTCTATTGTGCGCATCTCAGAGCGTTACAACTTCAAAGGACTGATTAGCGGATGGCCCAATGCTATACATTTCCCCTTTCTTATCAATAGTTTTACCAACACTTATAACACAACCATAACAATACTAAATTGTAGTTAATTGTTTTTTTTTTGTAACAGATTTTATTGCGAAACAAAGAAAGAAAACAAGGAAAAAGCAACGTAGACAATTTGGCATCTCAGTACAGTCCGAACCCAGAACTAGTAATACCAGATACATTGTTGTGAGGTATGTAGGAGTATAAATCCATTTATATATAAGCAAATACATCTTGTAATACAGTGATAGAAAATCTGGTCCAATGCTGTTGATGAATAAAGCAACAATGCAGAAATAATATAACATGCGTAACTATTGCAGTGGTATATCAATAAATACCCCCAGACACACACCAACCAACGGGTGCGCTCCCAGCAGCAGACAATAAAGAGAGAGAAAAGAGGGGGGATTACTATCCGGTCTATATCGTGCGTCAGTGGTAGATGTCATAGCGTCTGGACACTAGTGTGCGCTGTCTGGAGGATAGGCAGGTATGTTCGGGCATTGCTGTCTTATCGCAGCCCTAGCACTGTAGGTCACCCGGGCTCGACTCGGGGTAGCAAGCGGGTGGACAGCGTCCCTCCACTTATTTTACTGGAAGCTCGATAACTGGACCAAATGGAGCCACACATTCAGTCTTTGGCCTCTCTGGGGCAAGATCGGAGCTCATTCAGTACGCTGCTCACTCGCTGGCTTCTCTGATGCAATTGCATCTAAGGGGTGAGCTAGGGGAGGCAATGAGTCTGATGGTGCAAGCCACCTTTCGTGACGTCACTTCCTGTTGTGATGTCAGCGTCCCCCCATTCTTTTTTTAGGACTTGTGCCCTGCGTGGGTCGGCATTAACGCCCAGTGATTTCTCTCTGTGAATCCTCTGTGTAGGTGGCGTGTGTCTAGCACTTTGAAAGACTCCAATAGAAAATCTCAGGGCATGGCAATGAGCGTCTTCCGCAGTCCGTGGTTTTCCTCCCTGCGTAGTGCCCCACTTTCAGCCAGTCCCCAACACTCCATCTCCTTCCTCCAGGCAGATAATGCAGGTGGGAGTGCCGACTTCCAGCACCTAGTTATGAGGCATTTCGCCAGTATGACCGCCAGTTTAGTAATTTTCGAGTGCACTTTGTAACTTTTTTGACGTAGATTCAGGCCCAGTAGGCAACTCTCTGCCGTAATCCATGAGCGTCCACCAACCACCTCCCGCAATGTGACCGCAATCTGCGTCCAGTATGTGGAAAGGGCAGGGCATGACCATAATATATGCAATAGGTCGATGTCCTGTTCAGTGCATCTTCGACAATTCACAGCCACTGTTGGGAACATTGTATGTAGTCGATGTGGTATAAGATATGCTCTTTGAATAATCATATATTGTACGAATTTGAACAGGGAGTTGCACAATACTACCCTCGAATAAGCGAGAAGGGAGGCCCATTCTTTGTCGCTCAGAACCCTGCCCATGTCTACGTCCCACTTAGCCCTCAGTGGAGATAGGGGTGAAGGTATGTGTGCCTGTATGCTTCGGTACAGGCACTGCGTCAGGTGGCTGACATATGTTAAGGGTTCGTTCTGTCGGGAGCCCAGCTTTGCTTGTTATATCTTATTAGAATACCATGTAGTAGAAACAACGTGTCAGGAAACCCCTGTTCGTGCACAAAATTGGCATAGGTAAGTAGAGTGCCATCTCCGAATAGTGCACCGACAGTGGACACTCCAGCCCGCTGCCACCTGAGAGTCGATGTGTCAGTCTGTTAAAGGTTGCAGGAATCGCTGCTGGCATGAGCTAAAGCCATTTTCTTCTTGGCTGCCATTTTAGTTATCCATGTGCTTTCTCCCTCTTTCAGAGCCTTGCACATGCTCAGAAAGACCTGTTGCTGCCAGAATGCACCTGCTCCTAGTGTATAACTGTCAGCCTGTTCTCACTGATGTAAGGAGAAATGTCTCTCCTCCCACTTTGTTGAGCAAGCAAATTTTGTATACCCATATTAGTCAATAACTATGCTTGTATGGGCCAGGAACTCCCCTTGGTTTTATGCTGACTATGCAACAAATGCATATATAATGTCCATGTTCTCTGTACTCCTTAGACCAGAGTTCTTCAATCTGTGGGGCGCGCCCCCCTGGGGGGGCGTGACACCATCTCAGGGGGGGCGCGCACTCCACTGTAATCTGACCTTCTGCTTGGAGAACTCCGGTAAGGCTGGAGGGAGGAGGGAGGGGAAATCGACGGGGCACAAAGTGCCCATACTTTTGTTATGTTAACCCTCCCAGGAGGGGGTTAATGCTTCAGCTGCAGTGGGAGGCAGGATTACTCCTCTGCTAAAACCAAAAACAAACCAACTGACACTCTTTCGGTTTTAGTAGAGGAGACCCCTTGCCTCCCACTACAGCTGAAGCATTTCAGCTCTATGAGTTAACCCCCTCCTGGGAGAGTTAGCTGTTCCCAGAGAGGAGACAAACTTTCCAGGGATGTTTCAAGGCATGGGGGAGGTGGGCTCTGGGCAAGGTGGGCTCTGGCCCAGGGCACCAGCATTTCAAAGGGGGAGGGGGGGAGGCATTTGGGGGATTTGGGGGGGTGACTGAAAGAGCCAGCTCTGTTCTACAGAGTCTTGCCCTCATGACCTTGACATTTTTTTAAACAGTGTTGTAAATAGTGTTTTTCATTAGTTAATTTTTTAATGTGCAAGAGTCTATCACAGACATTTTGCAGACAAAATGTGTTTATGCGTCATGCAACATCCATATAAAAAGTTTATTTTAGATCAATACAGGACCTCACACATGAGAAATGGGAGGGTGTGACAGATTATTTGCAGTAATATTAGTGAACTGCTTTTGTGTTACATACTGTAAACACACATCACTATCCCTGAATATCAGATGTACACACATATATTATTTGACCAAAGAAGGCATGAAAGACCTGAGACTGGATCATAAAATCAAAGCTGGTCCGAACTGGGGCCCCCAAAATACATTTAGCCCAAGGCCCCCAAAATTCTTAAAACGTCCCTGAAAGTTTCTTTTAAAATTACACAGGCAGGCTCGCAAAATGCCAACCAGCCATGTGTTGTTTAATCAGCCTGCAAATTGCCTGTCTTGACACTAAAAAGTATGTATTCATGGCTGGCTTTAGCGCTGGTGGCGCCTGGTGCGAGAATAGTTTTTGGTGCCCCCGGACCCCATGACTGCCTCCTCGGATCCTCTCACTACCACCAGACATATGTGCCATTCATAACTTACTGCTAAACACAGCGCCTCCCCATGTGGTCGGCGCACCCTCCATAGGTCAGCGCCCAGTGCGGCCGCACGCGTTGCACTGCGCTAAAGCTGGCCCTGTACGTATTAATTTGTAATGTGACTTTTCTGTCTTTGTTCCCTGTTATTATCAGTCATGGATCCTTCAGGCAGCTTTAGAAAACAATTAAAAGTTCTTTCCAAATCCATCCAAAGATTGACCGTCTCTGAAAAACTGGCACACCTGTCACATTTATGTTGGTGGTGTTATTATCAATCTATGTTCTGTGTAAAACAAAGCATTCTTGTAAAAAAAAGTTGTGCACATTTTATCTTGGAAAGTGGTGTTTTGAGCTGTGTAATAAGCCTCTGTCATTTCACCACACCCACTCACAAACCTGCAGTTTACTAAACACTCTTATTGTATTGAACATTATTTGCTGGATATGCCCGGAATATGCACGTGGGGGTCGATTCCAGACATTTCCGTCAGGTGGTGGGGGGGCCACACATCTAAAAACATTCAGCTGGGGGGGCTCAGCTTACAAAAGTTTGAAGACCTCTGCCTTAGACTGTTTCATACATTGGCCTGAGGGTACTGTATGATGCAGTCTCCCTCTTGTGAAGTTAATAAATACTTCTTTTTGATATTACAGTTTCTGTACCAATCTCTTCTTTTTTGGTTTAAGGACCAGTTGTATCAGCGAACCCCTAAAAAGGTTTTTATTTCTAGAAAATGGCACCCGGACGTGGGGCTCATCGGTGAAGCGGCTATACAAGGAAGTGGTCTTGACAGGAGACAGGAATCTACTGAGGAGGACAGGACAGGAATCTACTGAGGAGGTACCCTGCGCACAGAGATTCTTTGTCTCTGCAAACCCATGTGTTTCTGGTTTCCTTGATCTGGCTCTCCAGGTGTTAGCCGCTCCCAACTGAGATCTTTGCCGTGAGTATTTTAAAACAACCGTTAGGTCACTCAGAACTTAGCAGTGAGAAGCTGGAGATTTGTGCTTGGTAAGGTCGTCGACATTTGTTTGCTTGTTTGTCCAAAAACGTAATTTACGTGATTTGTCTGGATATATGTAAATTGCAATTTATGTAGGCAGGTAATGAGGAGATTTTTCTCTAAATTGTGAGAACTTGAACAGCACACTTTGAGCTAAGTGCCACTTTATATATAATATTGTATACGCTATAATATTCTTGGCATGCCTATTTCAAGCGCACTTCGAAGAATGTGCTGCTTTCTTGGAGCTACCAATGTGAATCTTGAACAAACTCAGCCGGTTCCCCTAGAGGGGATACCTAAATAGATTTAGGTATATTAAAAAAGTGTGACGTGGGGGACCCGGATGAGGGGCCCCCTGGTATGCCTATTAATGTGTCTACCCTTTTTGTCCAGCATACAGAGGCATGGAATACACCAGATGTCATACGAAGACGGCCCGATGCAGAGACCCGGCAGGCTTACACCTTTAAGGGGGCGGATCTGGAATGGCGACACGCCCTCCCCGAAGAGGTAAAACCCATCCCGGAGTCGAACCAGGTGTGCGAGACACCTGGAGGCGGAGTAGGAGACTGGTGGCGTGAGTGGAGAGACAGCGGAGCGGAGTTGACGGAAGAGGACGGCGATCGGAGGACGGAGGAAGATCAGAGGACGGAGGACGAGGAGGAAGGAGAGCGTAGTACGGAGGCGGAGGAAGTGGAAGAACAGCGTAGGACACAAGAGGGAATCGTAGCGCGACCTCGGAGGAGGACGGGGAGAGAATTGGAGGCGGAGCGGAGCTACGAGGAGACTCCAGGAGAGAAGGCGACGACAGGACCGGAGGACGAAGCTGAGGGCGGCTACCGCTATAAGCCAGGAGGCTCTGTGGAACGCGCATCGCCCAGCCACACTAACACGGAAGTGTGGCTCGACCAGGTACGGTCCAAATTCACAGGGTGGGCAGGCATCAGACGAGGGAAGCCCCCTTAAATGCACGAAACCCCCTCTGCACACCCTTGTTGTTATTTTACGAGCACAAGGGGTCACGTCACTGAGCAGGGGCATTAGTGAGCACATGTGTTTTCCCCACCCCCTTTTCCCTACAAGGAGTGTCTTACTGAACACTTGTACTGAGACGGATTTTCCTTTCTTTATTTTATACCAGCACAACGAGGACATCGAGACGGCTGGGAAAAGGCCTACGACTCCCAGGAGACCTTGGGATCGACGCGCTGGAGGGGGAAGAACCACGACGGAGGAGGCAGAACAACCCCTACCCTTTTACCGTGTGCCTGTACAGAAACGCAGACTGTATAAAATAATAAAACCTGCACTACCCCGACAACCCGTGTGTGCGAATCTATTTGAGACCCCCTCTGAAGTCCCACAAAAAGGTATTTCGTCCATGGTGACTAAGTACAATATGGAACTAAATATATACATAAAAAGGATCCTGATCTGCGCACTTAGTAACATTCATAAGTGGTGATATGCAGAGCGCTTTTGAGTGTTCTGCCAGCCAAACTAGTAATTTGGTGTATTTTGGCTTCTTGAACGTGGAACAGACTTTGGGCTGTTTTTGTGCAGTCTTTAGACTATTTGTGAGAGCTCTTTTTGTAAATATGACTTACAATTAGTATTTACAAATGGTTTGGTTTGAGTACAGTCTGTGGGCTGTCTCTTGTTTTTGTCTTAAGTGTTGATTTGTGGTTTTTTTTGGAGTGTCTATGTGGCTATGGACTAACATACTTGTGAAGTACTTGTTTCAGTAAGTAGACTATGTTTTTTGTGTGAGAATGGCTTGATTTTAACAAGCAGTGTTGTGTGTTCTGAGTGTATAACCCCCTTCTAAAAATGTCTGGAATGAGCTCAATTTGTTTTTTGTCATCATTTTGTTATGCAAATGTCATTGAAAGAATTACATTTTAAAATTCCAGAAATGGGCGCAACTAGTGACCATTAACCACTGGATGTATAACCCCCTGACCACCCAGCGTATGCTCTTGATCGTTTCCAGACTGATCGCTCCGGATATCTAGGGGCCCTATACACTAGTGTTAGGAAAAGTAGGGGAGGATTTTTTGGACCTACCCAACATACATTAGAAATATGATGCATAGTCAACTCCCGGTTGGGGTGGGCGGGAGTCCTCTCACATGCAACACCATTATGGTACACCCAGAAGCTGGGCATGTTATGCTATCAGCCCGGGTTTGACAAATGGGACCTCATAGGCATCTCCACGGTGAAAGACCTGTTGAAGAAGGGAGCTATACTTACATTCGGTGACCTCCAGAGGCAATAACATCTGGCCCATGGAAAACTGTACAGGTATTTACAGATTAGACATGCGATACGTTCGGCTTTTCCTTCTCTCAAAGATATACCAGACTCGTCACTACTGAAGGACCGTTTATTAGACGGGCCTCTCAGTTCAAAGGCAATATCCCTAACTTATAAGAAGTTAAGTAATAATCTACCAGACACCTTTCCAAAGTTCAGAGAGCGGTGGCAGGATGACTTAGGTCCGATAGACGATAAAGATTGGCAAATGGCTCTCATTTCCCCTCGAGAAGCGGCCATTCCACTTAGATTCCGGCTGATACAGCTTAGGATACTTCACCGATCATTCATCACAGGGACAGTTTTGGCAAAAATAGGAGCTAGACCTGATGATATCTGTCTGAGGGGTGCGGACAACAAGTCACATTCTAAAATACATTGTGGAGCTGCCCAAAGATACCTGCTCTGTGGGAGGAAGCATCAGATCACATGTAGGCGGCCTTGAGGAAGGAAATAGCACTGAAGCCACAACTGGGACTAGTAAACATACGGGAGGCAACTGACCTCACGGAAGTCGAACAGCAATTCACGACACTGGGTTACACATTGGTGAAACGAGAGCTGGTGAAAGGAAGTGAGGGGAGCAAACCCACCGCTCGTCACTGTCACGGCTGTTGATCCTCAGGGTCGGAATGATGCTCTAATGGGTCCACCTCCAGACGCCCCCGCACTCTAGCTATATATCTCAGAGTGCAAGGTAGTCAGGCGAGGGAAAATATATGTTGAAGGACAGGAACATCCGGGACAGGGACCTGAAACGACAAGAGGCATGCGTTAACCAATTCCCCCGTTAGTCTACTCTTCAACTCACTATTGGTGATCACAAACCCTCACCTGACATTGCTCAGGATATAGCTCTTCCCCTGTTTGTACCCCTTCTCCAGCTGAAGATAGAACGACAAAACAATGGTTATAACTCTCTGATAACCCCCTATGTTTTATGTGTATGTGTTTTAATATCCCAACACTCATTCACTCACCAGTCGCCAAAGAAGGGGAAGCAGCAACGAGATCAATAAGAAGGAACAGGCTTTTCCTCTTTGGATAGGATCTCTGATGTTCCTGATGAAAACAAAAATATAACCAAACTGAAATACAGCCACCCGGCTTTTACTCTGAGTAAGTAACCAATGTTTTTCACGATCGACTTAGGAGGGGGCAATCCGGCGTCTCCTAGTCGGTAACCTCTTTCACATAAGAGCTCACAAGCATGTCGTGCAGTGGAGGGGGAAATCCTAGCGTCTCCACAATGCACGTCCAGATAAGTAACACAAGAACCCAAGGCGTGGAGGGGGCAATCCAGCGTCTCACACGCGAAAAACAAACTAGACACCAGCCGATGCCAAGTACCCAATAAACAGGACTATAATCGTGAGCGAGCCGGAGGGGGCAATCCTGCGTCTCCGGGTTCCTCACGGAAACAACAACAGTTCCGCAAGTGCGCTGAGGGAGCAATCCGGCGTCTCACGCGCCTTGCGTATCACACACGCAAGAACAGGAAACTCTCGTCTCGCTTCAGCTTGCTCTACAGCCGCAGAGCAAAAGGACGAACCTCACCTTCCCAGCAGATCCGCGGGGACAGGGCATCCGCCAACAACAGCATACTATTGGACAAATCACGAGCACCTATTGCAAGGTCCCACCTATCTTTATGCACTTTGTCATCAGCTCCCTAGGCACAAGGCATTCTGGTAGGTGTAGTCCATCAACTGGGCAGGCACATTTGTCAGACCCTGACAGTATGCCCCCCCGCCCTGTGCCTCCTAGCACCAGGCTTTCCCGGATTGCGGGCATAGAACAGACGGATCAACCGAGGGGCATGCACCTCATGACTGGGCTCCCATGAGTCATCTTCGGAGCCATATCCCTTCCAGGCGACAAGGAACCATAGCTTCCCCTGTCGGAGCCTCGCATCTACGATACGCCGCACCTCGTACTCCAGCTGGCCATCTCTCAGCACCGGCGGGGCGGCCTTGCTCCTTGCAGAACCAGCCGGCTTCAACAGGCTGCAGTGAAACACAGGGTGTATTCTCATGGACACGGGCAACTTCAATTTGTAGGCCACGGGATTGATTCTCTTGATGATCACGTACGGACCAATGAAACGTGGGTGAAATATGCTGCGATAACGGAATCGAATGTTCTTTGTGGACAACCAAACTCTGTCCCCGACCTCATACAACGGACTCTCCTGTCGATGCTTGTCCGCCCATTTCTTGTATACGGTCTTTGCCCGGGCAAGGGTTTTCTGTATTCTTTGATGTGACTCCAACAATGCCTTCACATGGGCAGCCACCGTAGGGTGGTTCTGAACTTCCTCAGGTATGGTCAACGGAAGGGTGTTAGCATGGAAGCCAGTATTGGCCTTGAACGGAGTTTCCCCAGTGGAGCTGTGCCATGCATTGTTGTAGGACAACTCAGCCAACCAGAGAAGAGAAACCCAAGAAAGGCTAGCCTCTTCCGAATAGCACCTCAAGTACTGTTTTAGTGTCTGGTTCAGTCTTTCGGTCTGTCCATCCGTCTGAGGGTGGAAACTGGTGGATAGAGCGTCCTCCACCCTCAGCGCCTTACACCACATACGCCAGAATCGAGCCACAAACTGTGGTCCCCTGTCCGAGATGATCACACGAGGAATTCCATGTATCCGGACCACCTGTGTCAATAGCAGTTGAGCGGTTTGACTGGCAGTGGGTAGATTTTTGCATGGAATAAAGTGTCCCATTTTGGTCAAGCTGTCCACCACCACCATGATAGCGTTGTACCCTTGGTCCATGGGCAACCCTACGATGAAGTCCATGCTAATGGTATGCCAAGTACGGGACGGAGTGGGTAGTGGTCTGAGTTTCCCGCGACTCATGGAACGATCTCCTTTTGCCCTTGCACAAGTATCGCAGTGTCCAATCCACTTCTCTGCATCTTTAGACAATGATTCCCACCAGAAGTGTCGTTTTAACATATGGATGGTTTTTGTCACCCCCGGATGCCCGGCCAGCACTTCCCCATGACACCAGTTGAATGCCTGAAGCCGTAGATCGTGGGAAGGAAGAAACAATTTCCCTCCATGCAAGGGAATCCCGTGTTGTAAACTTCGAAGGCGGTTCTGGCTCACCCACTTTTGCCATTGCACCTGGTTTCGTTCCTTCCGTACTTGTTCAATAAAGCGATCTGCTGTTATTGAACAAACCACCTTCTCGGGTGCAATAATCGCTTTTGGTTGTTCTTTTTCAGTTGTCTGTTCACCCCCTAGTCTGGAGAGTGAGTCTGCTTTCTTGTTTTCACTTCCAGGTCGGAACGTGACGATAAAATTATATTCCGCGAAAAACAGCATCCATCTCATTTGGCGTTGTGACAAGTGACGAGCCGTTTTCATGAACAACAAATTCCTGTGGTCAGAGTACACCGTTATGGTGTGTTGTGACCCCCACAGGTAATGTCTCCACTCTTGAAAGGCTCTTTTTATCGCCAACAGTTCTTTTTCAGAAATTGAGTAGTTGCTTTCCGCGGAGTTCAGTTTCTTGGACAGGAAGGCGACTGGGTGTAACTGGCCTGTGACCCTATCTCTTTGCGATAGGACTGCTCCTACTGCGACATCAGAGGCGTCCGCCTCCACTATGAAAGGCAAATCCAGTTGAGGATGCTTCAGGATAGGGGCAGAAACAAACGCTTCCTTTAACAGTTCAAATGCCCTCATGGCTTCAGTGTTCCACTGAAAGGGAATTCCTTTGCGTAGCAACTTGGTGATGGGTGAAGCCAACAAGGAGAACTGTGAGATAAAGCGTCTGTAGTAATTGGCGAAGCCAAGAAAGCATTGCACCTCTTTCACGCTCTTTGGCACTGGCCATGCACTCACCGCATCAACCTTCCTCTCTGCCATGTGAAACCCCTTAGGTGTGAGGATAACCCCCAGAAACTCCACTTCCTCTACATCAAACTCGCATTTACTGAGCTTGCAGTAGAGCCGGTATTCCAACAGCCTCTGTAACACCAGGAGGACATGACCAGTGTGTTGGTTACGTGTGTCAGAATATACAAGAATGTCATCTATATATACGATGACGAACCGGTCCAGGTATTCCTTCAAGACATCGTTTAGGAAATACTGGAATGCCGCAGGGGCATTACAAAGCCCGAACGGCATTACCAGGTACTCGAAGAGACCATATCTGGTCTTGAAGGCCGTCTTCCACTCATCACCGCTACGAATCCTGACCAAGTGGTAGGCACCACGGAGATCCAACCGTGTATAGATCACTGCCTCTCGTACTTGGTCCAGTAGCACAGGGATGAGTGGAAGAGGGTACCGGTTCCTTATGGTCTGCTTATTTAACTGGCGATAGTCAATGAGGGTACGTAACTCCCCATTGGCCTTCGTCGTGAAAAACAAAGGGGACGCTGCCGGTGAACGGGAAGGTCTAATGAACCCTATAGAACTAAAGTGGGTTAGATATTCTTGCAGATGTTTGGACTCCAGCTCTGACAAGGCGTACACCCTGCAAGAGGGAACAACAGCGCCTTCCACCAAATCTATTCTGCAATCGTACTCCCTATGGGGAGGAAGTACTTCAGCTTGTGCTTCGCTAAACACCTCACTGTACTCTTGGTATGCCATGGGTAGTACAGTTACTTTTTCCGCCGCAGTGGCTATGTGTGTTATCTGGGCCAATGCTATAGTATGTGATGAAGGGGTACTCATACAAACGGTCTGACATTCTTCTGACCGAAAACTCACAGTTTTTTCTCTCCAGTCTATGAAAGGGTTGTGTTTTTCTAACCATGGGATACCCAGTATTAACTCGTATTGGGGAGCCTCGATGATGTTCAAAGTTATACTCTCGGTATGTTTGACAACACTGTTCTCCAGAACCAATACCACCTCTTCAGTACGTTCAACGATAGGACCTGACTTCAAGGGGGTACCATCTACTGCCAACACGGTTTCTGGATTTTTTGTGGTCACTCTGCCCAGCCCCAAACGGCGCACCAAGCCTTCGTCCACAAAATTCCTAGTAGCCCCTGAGTCTATCATGCTCCACACGGCATGTTCTTTACCCTGACTCAACAATAAGGAGGATAAGGCAATATGTGTTATAGGGACCTTGCCATCAACCGAGGCCAATAATGTGAGTCTCCATTCTTTTGTCTTCTGCCCATCACTCACGGAAGGGCTTTCAACACTGGTATCGGTATCAACAGCAGTAAGAGCCACCTTCTTCGCTGAGTAAAAGGTTTTGGACCTTTTGGGTTTGGAGGGACACTCCTTAACGTAGTGTCCCTTCTTCCCGCAATACATACATAGCCCCTGAGAGCGGCGGCTCTCTCTTTCGGCTTTGGTAAGAGGGGATCGGATGGCCCCAACATCCATAGGTTCTGTTGGGTTGTCTCCTACCCGTGAAGCCGGCGGAATCAAGTGACTCACTGAATCAGAAGGCCTATCATGTTTCCTTCGGTCACCTCCCCGCTCCCCTATTCTATGGTCCAGGCGCAGGGTAAGATTGATTAAATCGGTACATGTCGTGGGTTGGGGATCTATCTGTACAATAATGTCTTTCAATTCGTCAGACAAGCCCTGGTAGTATAATGCCATCCTTTTGTCTTCTGGCCAGCCTGTCTCCGTCACAAGGCGATTGAAAGTAGTCATATATGACACTAAATCCTTTTTCCCTTGTCGGAGCCCCAACAATTCCTTATCTGCACTAAGTGTTGTCGCTCTCCGATCAAACACCCGTTCGAACTCTCTACGGAACGCTGACCAATCGTTTAAGATGGGATCATCGTTCTTCACAAAGGGAACAGCCCAATTGGCTGCATCCCCAGACAAGTAGGAAATGGCAAACGCCACTCGGGACATATTATTGGGGAACGAAGCCGGCCTACATGAAAAATGAAGGGTGATCTGAGTTAGGAAGGCTTGAATCCTCTGAGGGTCCCCAGAGAACCTCTCTGGACTGGCTAAGGGAATTGGAGGTGGCACCGTTACTTGAATGGTACGACCACCTGGTGCTGCATCGAAAGGATTAACCTGTTGTCGGTCTAACCTCTCTTTTAAGCCAGCAACCTCCAACTTGGACGACGCCAGTTCCTGCTGTACTAACAACAGGGCCTGGAGCACGTCGTCCATAGTCGCCATAACTAGAGCCCTCTTCCGACCAGGAGGTATAAACAACGTGGGCTCGTGATTCTGTCACGGCTGTTGATCCTCAGGGTCGGAATGATGCTCTAATGGGTCCACCTCCAGACGCCCCCGCACTCTAGCTATATATCTCAGAGTGCAAGGTAGTCAGGCGAGGGAAAATATATGTTGAAGGACAGGAACATCCGGGACAGGGACCTGAAACGACAAGAGGCATGCGTTAACCAATTCCCCCGTTAGTCTACTCTTCAACTCACTATTGGTGATCACAAACCCTCACCTGACATTGCTCAGGATATAGCTCTTCCCCTGTTTGTACCCCTTCTCCAGCTGAAGATAGAACGACAAAACAATGGTTATAACTCTCTGATAACCCCCTATGTTTTATGTGTATGTGTTTTAATATCCCAACACTCATTCACTCACCAGTCGCCAAAGAAGGGGAAGCAGCAACGAGATCAATAAGAAGGAACAGGCTTTTCCTCTTTGGATAGGATCTCTGATGTTCCTGATGAAAACAAAAATATAACCAAACTGAAATACAGCCACCCGGCTTTTACTCTGAGTAAGTAACCAATGTTTTTCACGATCGACTTAGGAGGGGGCAATCCGGCGTCTCCTAGTCGGTAACCTCTTTCACATAAGAGCTCACAAGCATGTCGTGCAGTGGAGGGGGAAATCCTAGCGTCTCCACAATGCACGTCCAGATAAGTAACACAAGAACCCAAGGCGTGGAGGGGGCAATCCAGCGTCTCACACGCGAAAAACAAACTAGACACCAGCCGATGCCAAGTACCCAATAAACAGGACTATAATCGTGAGCGAGCCGGAGGGGGCAATCCTGCGTCTCCGGGTTCCTCACGGAAACAACAACAGTTCCGCAAGTGCGCTGAGGGAGCAATCCGGCGTCTCACGCGCCTTGCGTATCACACACGCAAGAACAGGAAACTCTCGTCTCGCTTCAGCTTGCTCTACAGCCGCAGAGCAAAAGGACGAACCTCACCTTCCCAGCAGATCCGCGGGGACAGGGCGTCCGCCAACAACAGCATACTATTGGACAAATCACGAGCACCTATTGCAAGGTCCCACCTATCTTTATGCACTTTGTCATCAGCTCCCTAGGCGCAAGGCATTCTGGTAGGTGTAGTCCATCAACTGGGCAGGCACATTTGTCAGACCCTGACAGTCACCCTGTGGGCTAAAGAAATGGATAGATGCATGCTGGCAGCAACTGAGGTTTTTAAGGGCTCGGGATGCCCTAAGAAATGGGATGGGAAGTTGTTGCAATGAAATAAATACAGGGGGGATCCATGTGTGTCGCCTACAGCTGAAATGGAGTTGCATAAACATACAGAATGGGAGAGTGATGTTTAATGTGCAATGTAAATTAATGTCTGCCCAGTTAATATGCTGATTATCTTGAACATGTCATCCAATCATGTATGTATGGCTGTAATTAAAACCAATAAACAAATAAACAAATTAAAAATACAGAAATTAATTATGTAACCTATGGTAAATAGCTGCACGCTACCATTAAAAGTGAAAAAGTAAGAACCTATAGATTTGTGCAAATTGCCACAATGGTAAAGATACAATTAGAATTCACATTCAATAGGAATAAAATAGGCCTCATAGAAAGGAAGAAAAAACTAAATTGTGTGCTTTGCATAACTAGGACTCCATACAAAATATTTCAGTATTATCCTTATATATTAATATTAAAAGGCATTCACATCATCTGAGTGAATTGGTTGTTGCTGAAATAAACACAGCATTACAAGACAATAGATTTTGACTGGCTTCAAATGCCTGCAGCTGAGTAAATAACACATGACTATTCCTGACCGTAGGCCACAGAGGGAAAATGCTGGGTCAACTAGATCTTAAGTTACTGCAGCATTGTATGAAGAGCTTCTGTGCTTAGTGTTATAAATGAATGCATTTAAAGGCGAATGGAAAGGAATGAGGCTTGCTTTTCATATGTGGAACCATCAAAAGGATTGGTGATAATTATTTTTTTTTAAAGAATTTTGACTATATGAAAAAAATATATAATAAAAATAATTGCACTAAAATCGTTTTTGATCCTTATAATGTCTAATAATCCTACTGTGAATAATATATAACTCCTAGCATCAAAGTTGAAATGTTAGTAGTTCCTAGTTTCCCAGTAGGCCCTGCGCATTGGAATAACATAAACAGTAGTATCGACGTGGAACTGCAGATATTGCAGGCCTCCACTGACTATGCTAAACTTAATTGGGTGTGTTACCAACTAGCTCAGAGGTCACTGGAAACTTTCTTCTCTGCATGGGAAGTGATCAGCTTCCCTGGCACAGACAAGAAGGGATTCAGTTTTCCAACAACCGTGCAACATGACAACTTTGCTCCTCAGATCAAGAGTCAATCTCTAGGGTCGTGTGAAACAATAGACAGGTATTTCACTCAGTCAGTCTAGTGCAGTTTACTTTCACAATATGTAGAGAATAGAGAGACGGGCGTTTGTCAATAAAGGGTTAACATTTATTGAACAGTCTTTCTTCTCGTACAAGAGAAATGTATTGCCACAATTGCAAGACTTGTTATTATAAAAAGTACGTACAGTAAGATAAGTATTGCGAAATAGAACTGTAAAAGCATTGATATGGTTTCTTAGCCATACAATGGTTTAAAATTAATAAAACATATATACAGTCATATATACATTAGGCTAACATACTCAACTGGTGCTTCTAACTACGCCTACCCCAGTGTGCCTGACCTAAGCCTAACACGTGGAAGGGGAGTAAGTAAGTAGCTTCAAGTTAAGTTGGTTTTGCCAAGGTTTGTTTCAAGAATTCTCGTCTAAGGGTTTAGTCAACACCATACCTCTGAATAGAATTGTCATGATCGCTTACACAGCCGCAGCGAAGGAAAGTAGGAAAGGGAAACAAGTACGAGGGATCCCTTTAAACTACATGTCCCAGAAGGCCAAACGGCTCTGGAGAAAAGGAAAGAAGGCGGAGCCTATATAACTCCTCCTTGGAAACAGATCGGCGCTTGACAATTGTTTTCTTGGTTTTGTTTGTGGCGGATGGTGATCCCCGCCGGAGTGCGCTAGAGGACATCATCGCTGATCAAGAGCCTGCGTGTTCAGTCTCAGGAAATCATCGCCGATCAAGAGCCTGCGCGGCCAGCCTAGTTCAAGCCTTTTTTCCGATCAAAAGCCAGCGTGGTCAATGGAGTGAAGTAACTTCCGACCAACTGCAAGTATAACCCTAGGAGAACGGGATCGTTCTTCTACTCTCTGTTTATTTGTTTGTCCGAGATCCTGCTAGCATCCTGATGCGCATTCGGTATACCAAGTGTTTGAGTGTGTAGCTTGGTAGAGTGTGCAAAGACATATTCCTTTGTTTCTCAAGCTGTATTGAGGAAGCAAAAATACTTTTCTGCGATCCCCGGGGTAAAGCCGAGACTAAGAGGATTCTGCCCTTACGAGAAAGTGACGAATAACTTTCTCCCATCCGGCCAATCGCAGAGGAAGGAGGAACGTTGTTTTTTCCGTTATAGAACATCTGAAGTGTTCCTTGGTAAGTGCCAGAGATTGGGGTCGGGG
The DNA here is from genome assembly GCF_964263255.1 of Lissotriton vulgaris. Taxonomy (NCBI): domain Eukaryota; kingdom Metazoa; phylum Chordata; class Amphibia; order Caudata; family Salamandridae; genus Lissotriton; species Lissotriton vulgaris. The sequence continues at coordinate 1,849,206,395 of NC_141693.1, read as the reverse complement.
AAGGAAGTGTACTTTTTGTGGAACCGGGACTTATACCTGTCCTTTATTTCTCCACGCTGCAGTACGTCCCTTCACTACGGATTCTGCCGTATCAGACCCCGAGGACCCTTCCATTGATCCGTGTGCCCCCCTGCGCCTTATCCTCCCGGCTTCTCGCAAATACCCATTCAGGAGGTGTTCTCAGAGACACCCCTGGGTGCGGTGTTCAGATAAGTCAGAAGGACATTCATCGCATCGTTCCTGCTGATCAAGAAGTTCTCAGGTTAGTGGCGCGTTATAGTAGTAGCGCTGCTTGCAATCGCGACAGATTGTCAAGCCCAAGAATACGTTTCAGCCCGGACGATGGACGCCGACGCTACTCTCGCTTCACTGTTGGAGAGCTTCTCGGAACTACGTCAGGAGGTCATTACCTCTCGTGCCGAGAACCAAGCATTATATCAAGAAGTGGCCCAACTGCGCAAGGACATGTCTGACCTGGCACAGAAGGAGCCAGTAGTCAGGCCCATACTCAAACCGGCCACATTACCACCGCCTTCTTCTTCCCGACCCGGGGGCTACTTTTTGCCCTTATCTACTCCCGCGGTAGTCACGGAAGCACTACCAACTGTTCAGGTGATCCAGAACCAAGGGATTCCGTTAGCCCCCCCGGAGAGGTTTTTCGGAGATCCTCGCAAGTTCGAAACTTTTTTGAACCAATGCCGGCTTCATTTCCTGTGTAAACCCGTAGTCTTTCAGGAAGAAGCAGTGAAAACGGCATTCATGATGTCCTACATGGGTGGGAATGCCTCGAGTTGGACAATTCCCTTATTGGAGCGAGACGACCCGGTATTGCATAATTTCTCTGATTTTTGTATTGAGTTGAGAAAACTCTTCGATCGTAAATCCCATATGCTCACCCTTGACCGGGAAATCATGACTCTCAAACAAGGTTCACAGGATTTATTAACCTATATCACTACCTTCAATCGCTTGCTGGTGGAAACTGATTGGCCAGCGGAAAAACGGATTTCCCTTTTTTATCAAGGGTTACGGGGAGAACTGAAGGATGTTCTTGCTCAGGTGGTGCAACTACCTACCATGGTATCTGAATTCATTGATCTGACGGTTCAGTTAGATCATCGTCTGCTGGAAAGAAGAGGGGAAAAACCAAGGGGAGAGAACCGTTTCTACTATCCCCCCATTCGATCTAGATCCGGAGGAGAAGACAAACCTAAGGTGTCTGACGACGCTGAACCCATGCAAATTGGGGGGGTTCGAGGCCCCCTTACTACAGAAGAAAAGGACAAAAGACGACGCCTGAAACTGTGCCTATATTGTGGGAAGGGAGGACATTTTATCAAAGAATGCAGAGCCAGAAACTATGTTCCCGGGCGCTCTACTCCTCCCCGAGTTCAGGCGACACAGAAGGAAGCCGAACCGTCGGAAAACTGAAGATCTCGAGTCCGAAGGAGGTCTCCGACTCGAGATACCAGTTCCCTATGATCTCCCCTGTTCTAGCCAATACCCTTCATCCCGCAGTGGCCCATATCAATATAAGTGTGACTCTCTGGATAGCGACCAACGATTCCTTGCAAGTTGATCCCCTTCTCGACTCCGGGGCCACTGGTAATTATATCGACCAGGATTTCGCGTTAAGGATGGGCATCCCGTGCGAGAAAAAGCTACGCCCCGAGACTGTAAAGGCAGTCGACGGAACCATCCTTTCTTCAGGCCCGGTGGTTTACAACACCCTTTCTTTATTGATGGAGTTTGGTGAGGATCATCGGGAACACATCCAGTTCGACCTGATAGACGCCCCGCAGTTCCGACTCATCTTGGGAATGCCGTGGCTTACGCTACATGATCCTTTTGTCAGTTGGTCAGCTCGTACGGTCAACATGACCTCTCCTTTTTGCAAGGAACATTGCAGAACCCACGAACCTTTACCATCCCTCTCTGTACCCTCATTGGCCTCCTATCTGGCGAACGCCTGTACATTCGAAAGGTTCTGGTGCGTTACGGTACTGCCCGCTGAATACCAGGAGTATAAGGCCTTGTTCGACAAACAAAAGGCCGCTCAATTACCACCTCATCGGGTCTATGACTGTCGTGTTGACCTCGTTCCGGGGGCCGATATCCCGTGCAGTAGGGTTTATGCCTTAACGGAGAAGGAAACCCAGTATCTGAAATCATATATAGATGACAACCTAGCTACAGGGTTTATCCGCCACTCTACATCCCCTGCCTCTTCACCCATGTTTTTCATTGCCAAGAAGGACTGTGATGAGTTGAGACCCTGCATTGACTACCGTGCGATCAACAAAGTGACGATCAAAAACCGTTATCCACTTCCCCTCATCCCAGTTTTGATGGACCAGTTGAAGGGTGCGAAATACTTCACGAAACTCGATCTCCGGGGAGCATACCACCTCGTTCGCGTACAGAAGGGGGATGAATGGAAGACGGCATTCCGAACCAAATTTGGTTTATTTGAATACCGGGTAATGCCCTTTGGTCTCTGCAACGCCCCTGCGGCCTTCCAATTCTTCATGGACGAAGTTCTGCGAGGATGTCTGGAAACATACTGTGTGGTATACATAGATGACATCCTGATTTACTCAACATCAATGGCGGAACATGTTGTCCATGTACAGACCGTACTACGAAAGTTACAACAAAATTCGTTATACGCCAAGTTGGAGAAGTGTCTTTTCCATGTGCAGGAGGTCGCCTTCTTGGGATATATCATCGACGCCCAAGGGTTCCGGATGGACACCAGCAAAGTCGAGGTAATCCTTAACTGGAAAACTCCACACAATGTTAAGGCAGTCCAGAGCTTTCTTGGCTTTGCCAATTACTACCGGCGCTTTATCCAAGACTTTTCCAAAACTATCCATCCCATCACATCCCTCCTGCGAAAAAACGTCCCGTTTGTATGGGGAACCGAAGCAGAACAGGCATTTCAACTCCTCAAATGCAGATTCACGCAAGCCCCCATTCTCCGGCACCCGGATCCTCAGCTGCCATATATCCTGGAGACCGATGCCTCTCAATCAGCCCTCGGAGGCATCTTATCACAAAGACATCCCAAAACCGGACAGCTGCACCCTGTGGCCTACTATTCGAGAAAACTCACACCCTGTGAGATCAATTACACTATCACTGATAAAGAGCTCTTGACGATCAAAAGAGCCTGCGAGGAGTGGCGACATTATCTCCTCGGTGCCTGTCACACGGTGGAAATTATCACTGATCATCGCAACTTGTTGTTCCTCAAAACGGCGAAGGCCTTGACTCCGAGGCAGCTCCGATGGACTTTGTTTTTTTCCGATTATGATTTTGTCATTAAGTACAGGCCAGGGTCACGCAATGGTAAGGCGGATGCCTTATCCCGTTTGGGGGTCGAGGATGCGGTTGAACTAGGAGAACCCCCTTTTATCCTTCAGGAAGCTGACAACCACAGTGCATCCCTCGCTCTAGTAACATCTGCGGACTTTCTGGAGGATTTGAAAGTAGCCATCTCCGATCAAGATATCGCTTCTTGGATTCAGGAAGACCCAGACCATCGACATGTGGAGAATGATTTGGCATACCATTACCATGCGTTGTATGTCCCTCAGAAACAGTTGCAACTACAAGCCCTGAAGTGGGCGCATGACTCAGCATTAAGCGGACATATGGGGATATTCAAGACCACGGCTAATGTAGAACGTTCCTTCTGGTGGAAAGAGGTTCGAGCCGACGTGAAGGAGTACGTGCAAACCTGTGCTATTTGTGCCCAGGGGAAATCAGTTCACACCAAACCAGTGGGTCTCCTCCGTCCGTTGCCCATTCCTCCTAAACCTTGGCACACCTTATCCATGGATTTTATAGTGGAGATGCCTCCCTGCGCTCAGCAAACCGTGGTTCTGGTGGTCGTAGATCATCTCACGAAAATGGGGCATTTCATTTCTTTGCAGGGTTTACCTACCTCTGTGGAATTGGCCAAAGTATTTCTGCAACACATAGTACGTGCTCACGGTTTGCCCAGCGTGATTATAACTGATCGTGGCACACAGTTTACGTCACATTTCTGGAAGGCTCTCTGTGCCATCTTGCAAATCGATGCCCGACTGTCGTCTAGCTATCATCCGCAGACGGACGGAAAAACTGAACGGCTGAACCAAACGCTTGAACAGTACCTCCGCTGTTTCACCATGCAAAATGCTTCGGATTGGACCACCCTTTTGTGGTTGGCGGAGTTCGCATATAACAATGCAGTTCATACCACCCTGGGGTGTTCCCCCTTCTTCTGCCTGTATGGTTTCCATCCAAACATGCTTCCGTTCGACTGGCCTGCGGAATCCTTGGTTCCTTCCATTCAGGAGCATCATGCCCATCTGAGGGCCATCCTTATAGATGCAAGACATTGTTTGGAGAAAGCGCAAGCAGCTCATAAACTATTTGCGGACCGCAGGAGGTCCGAGGAGCCGACATATCAGGTGGGGGACAAGGTGTGGCTCTCCACAAAGAACATTCATTTGAAAGGAGTAAATAAACTTAAACCTAAGTTTGTGGGGCCTTACAGCATCAGTGAGGTGGTGAACTCAGTGGCCATGAGGTTGTCTCTTCCACTTTCCTGGTCCATACATCCGGTTTTCCATGTGTCCCTCCTCAGGCCTTGCCCCTTGACCATGCGATTGCCAGTACGGCCCCCTGCTCTGGAGGTGGATGGCCAGGAGGAATACGAAGTGCAACGAGTCCTGGACTCTCGTATTTTGCATGGCCGGATTCAGTATCTGGTTGATTGGAAAGGGTATGGTCCGGAGGACAGAACGTGGGAACCCGCGGATCATTTGCATTGCCCTGATTTGGTAGCCGCGTTTCATGAGCAGTTCCCTGGGAAACCGGGTCGACCGCCGAGTCGGCAGTCCTCGAGAGGGGGTTCTGTCATGATCGCTTACACAGCCGCAGCGAAGGAAAGTAGGAAAGGGAAACAAGTACGAGGGATCCCTTTAAACTACATGTCCCAGAAGGCCAAACGGCTCTGGAGAAAAGGAAAGAAGGCGGAGCCTATATAACTCCTCCTTGGAAACAGATCGGCGCTTGACAATTGTTTTCTTGGTTTTGTTTGTGGCGGATGGTGATCCCCGCCGGAGTGCGCTAGAGGACATCATCGCCGATCAAGAGCCTGCGTGTTCAGTCTCAGGAAATCATCGCCGATCAAGAGCCTGCGCGGCCAGCCTAGTTCAAGCCTTTTTTCCGATCAAAAGCCAGCATGGTCAATGGAGTGAAGTAACTTCCGACCAACTGCAAGTATAACCCTAGGAGAACGGGATCGTTCTTCTACTCTCTGTTTATTTGTTTGTCCGAGATCCTGCTAGCATCCTGATGCGCATTCGGTATACCAAGTGTTTGAGTGTGTAGCTTGGTAGAGTGTGCAAAGACATATTCCTTTGTTTCTCAAGCTGTATTGAGGAAGCAAAAATACTTTTCTGCGATCCCCGGGGTAAAGCCGAGACTAAGAGGATTCTGCCCTTACGAGAAAGTGACGAATAACTTTCTCCCATCCGGCCAATCGCAGAGGAAGGAGGAACGTTGTTTTTTCCGTTATAGAACATCTGAAGTGTTCCTTGGTAAGTGCCAGAGATTGGGGTCGGGGAAGGAAGTGTACTTTTTGTGGAACCGGGACTTATACCTGTCCTTTATTTCTCCACGCTGCAGTACGTCCCTTCACTACGGATTCTGCCGTATCAGACCACGAGGACCCTTCCATTGATCCGTGTGCCCCCCTGCGCCTTATCCTCCCGGCTTCTCGCAAATACCCATTCAGGAGGTGTTCTCAGAGACACCCCTGGGTGCGGTGTTCAGATAAGTCAGAAGGACATTCATCGCATCGTTCCTGCTGATCAAGAAGTTCTCAGGTTAGTGGCGCGCAATAGTAGTAGCGCTGCTTGCAATCGCGACAAGAATGATGGAGGTTTGGTATCTCCTTCAGGGGTCACTCTCGATATCCCAGTCACCCGCAAGGGTAGACCGGAAACGCCGGAGCTGGATTTCTCTGCACGAGAAAGGCAGCGGCTCTCTTCAGCGCGTCGAGGAAGGAGGGGGGACAGCGTCCGCGGGCAGCTGGAATCTGCTGGATGTCTTCGCAGAGGGACGGCTGTTCAGCTCCTAAGCGTCCTGCACCATCGTTCGCGCTTTAGCAGCGATAATGGTATCAGTAGCTTCACCACCAAGGGGACAGCAGGCTGCAGCGACAGGGTGCTAGCTTCACCAACACGGGGTCTTGCAGACAGCTAGTATCAGCAACAGTAGCTCATTGCTTAAGGCAACGTGGGTAATATTTATACCTGACAGGTGCCGGGTTTGACGCAAGTTTGCTGGACATAAGACGTCAATTAAAGATGTCACTAGGAAGTGATAGTTATCAGTTGCTCATTAGAGTTCCATTACTAATCAAAACACAGCAAGCGGGGATTTCCAGGTTTGCTGAGTTTTTATCTTGTTGAAGAACTCGGAGTGTTAATCTAGGAATATCAGATAGTGACTTCTGCTCTGTCATTGCACTAATTGGTCGCAAAGGAAGTGGCAGAGAACTATGCTGGAATGTGGCTCTGTTCGTGTGAGGCCAGAGATGACTTTTCTGAAAATCGCACTTGAACGGTTATGCCAATATAGGGAATAAATGGAATTATAGCCGAATAGGGGCATAAGGTCACAGTATCGATCAGGAACCTAGATAAACACGCAACACCCACTCCACGTATTCATGTCCATCAAATTACTAAAACTAAAGCAATTAGATGCATGTGTAACATTGCCCACCCCAAAATACATAAATGCATTCGAAATAGGCGTACTTGAAATACATGAAATTTAGGTACTGTACGTTTTTGAAGCATAGAAATCATTCAAAAAATTATTGCATATGAAATCATTGAACAATTATGCAAAAAGAATTACACATGAAGTATCTCTAACAGAAGAAAGGCGAGATAAATCATCACATATAAATGCATTGTAATAACATGTGCTAGAGGCTGATGTAATGTTGTTATGTCTCTAGATGTGTTTAGAAATAGAAGTGTGAAGCTTCTGTTCTCTAAGAATAGTTTTTACGTTAAGCAAAGAATTGTTCGTGCCAAAAAAAGGTCAATATTAAAAATGTCCAATTCAAAAGAATTAATGCTTGAACGGGGAAATAGAGTTCCAAAGCTTTTTGCAGTTTTTGTTGATCAAAACTGAAGGCCGAATTCAGAGTTCATGGGAACGCTGTGTGTCTGAAAGCTTCTCCAAAGTTATTGTTTCTGTACGGGTGAGAACATCGTATCAGACAGGCTCTCAAAGAATTGGTCTACAAAATCAGGTGACAGTTCAACCAAATTAGATAGCGCTGTAACTTGGCAGGTGTGAGAATGATTGCTGTCATCATAGTCGGGAGCAGCAATGCTCACAGATGGTCGTACCTGGGTGATGTTGCTTTTGTCACTCGCTCCACTGTTACCACCTAGTCGTAGTACAGGTGTCTCAACGAATGCCGTCATCAGGATTGGTAGCCGCTGGGGACAACACAATTCGTGAGCCGTTATTGGACTGAGCAAAGTATCGACATCCATTGGTACTGCTGATGGAAGTGAAAGACAGATGTCCAACACGCATTCATCGCCGCAAAGCACACACCGTAGCACAGGTAAAATGCAATTTTGCCATATCGGTCTGAATGAAAGGAACCAGGTCATGTTTAGATCTCTCATCCTGGCCAATCCAAGGACGTTAGTTATCCTGTCCCGGTAGCGCATCGCTAGGATTGTCTCTTCCATTCCCATGGGAGCTATGTCTGAGTTTCGGCTTGCCATAACGAAGCAGGAGGGTCAAAAATAAAATCCCTGCTACAAGTCCCAAAAATAATGGTATCCCGCCAAAAACAGAGTGTACAAAATTAGGAACGATTCCCAAAATTGCCTGGAAGGGTGTTAGCAGTCCCGTAAAGACTGTCTTAAATATGCCTGGGATGCTTGTGGCACTAGACATGTTAAGGAGTTGGCTCAACATTTCTACGAAATGCACGGGGCAATTTGTTGATAAAAGGTCATGAACTTCAGTAGCTGTCCTTGCAACTAGAAGATCATACGTCTCTTTTGATGACGTTATAGGCACTGTTGTCTGTAAAAGTACAGATTTCATTTTGCTTAATGTATCAATTCGTATAGAATAGAAATTCAGACGAGGCCAGATGGGAGTCACTGTGTCTGCAGGCCCACTCGGAAACAATGCTTGCATACAGCATTTGACCGTGGATGTTACTCTTACTAGATAACTTTTCCCTGGCACAAGGCCACAACATCTGTGATCCGTTCTAAGAATGTAACTCCCGTTTGAAAGTTGCATAAAGAAGGGCTCTATCTGAGTTGCAGGTGTGACTAGCTGGTGGCATGAAAGGTTGTTAGAATTTCCATCACATGCTCCGTGTAGATTAATACCCTGACACAAAAGTATACCGCTTAGTGAATATTTACAGTTGTTACCACTAAGAAATACATTTTTGTCGCTGTCACTATAGCAAGAATGAGTGTATGGTAATTTCCATTCAGATTTTACATATCCTTTACCCAATTGTTCATATTGGCCAGCAGGTATGTACTCAAGGCACTTTTTAAATCGGAAAGTTGTTATCGGAATAGTGATAATTCCGTGTATTATCCATTCAATGACAGGACTCTCTGACATTGTCAATGGTAATCTCTCGAGTTTTTCGATGCTCAGGATTGTATAGTCTGCTCCTTTCTGTGCCAAACTGATCTGTTTATCAGTAAGGTTAAAACTGGAAAATAATGACGTTGTGTTGATTAAACGCCAAGGCACATAGCCTGAACGAAGATTTTGCAGCGTCCAGCCTAATTCTATAATAGAACGTAATTGCGACTGGCCATGTTGTAACATTAGCAAGTCTCTGTCTATCACATCAAAGGCAGAGGATACAATATTATATATATATATATTCTGGAAGACAGAGTCATTAACCCGTTGTCTACTACAGAAAGTGATTTCTCCAAATTAATACGATCAATTTCTCGTATTTTTTCAGCAGTTTCAATTTGTTTGACTTTCCAAGCCTCGTTGTAAGCAGCATAGATACTGGTCGCTATGAAACGCTTTTGACGCTGTTTGCTTGGTCCAAGAATGAAATCGCGCAAATCAGCACCATCTTTTAGTAAAGACAAGTGTTGCTTAATTTCAGCCAGTGTGGACGAAGTTAGCCATTCAAGGCAGAGTTTCCCTACACTGTATGTTGTTATTATCCCTGGATGTTGTCTCTGGGAGTATCTTGAGTCTAATCTGGTCATTTTTAACCCCTGTGTTTTATTCAGGAATCTATCTTGACAGCTATTTGTGTCTGTAGGCCAGATTAACCATTTTTTCCAATCAGGATTTGTTCTGTTGAAATGTAAAATTTGTGACACGTCTAACTCAATATCAGCGGTTGCATTTTCTGGTATTGGCTTCGGTATAGACGGTGTTTTAAGGTCTTTGATCTTAGCTAGGCCAAGACAGGATGTTTGGTGTATTGTGTCATTTAAACACAACATTTGTTCTGGTATCATGCAGGTTCTAAATAGTGCTTCAATGCCTTGCACCTGCCAATCTTCTGTACCCCAAATTGTTTTTGTTTCAATATTATTTTTCCAATAATCAAAACCAAATGTCATCATTTTGTCATAAAATTCTTCTGAATATATCAATTTAGAATTTGTCAGCATTGTTTTCATTCCTGTTTTATCTAACAGTTTGTAATAAAACGTTTCTGCATCACTGGTGTTAAACCCTGAGAAGTATTTGAATTTCTCAAAAAATGCTTTAGAACTGCTTTTAGGTGGTGTAGAACAATGTTCCCATTGATTATACATAAAAACATTTCTAGGCTGTGCAGATTTATGCAAGTAATGATCCCCATAGTGGGTGTAACAGAATAACTGCTCATAACTAGATGAACCTTGTAAATAATCATGATCTGTGAATCTAGCTGACATTACTAAATCAGACATCATGTCATTAATACTGTTAAAGTCCCAATCATCAGAGAATGTACTAGGTGTCACAAAGTCACTTAAGGAAACCTTTAGTTGATGAGGATATTTCAGGATTTCGACCGGACCATAGATCTCATAGTCTGTTTTCTCCCATACTACCGCACCAGGTATTGGAATTGCTGTGACATTTACTGTTGACAGTTCTCTTTTCTTCACGTGGGATGATCTGTGTGGTTTCAGGACTAGGTTGATGTTCTGACTTGCTGTGTCCATTGTAATATATTTTCCTTCAATGAATTTTCCCAAACACAGTACCATGATGAGCCAAAGCAGGAGGAAAAATACACCTAGACCTAACCAGAACTCTAGCCAAGGGGAAATAAGGTAGATTTCCTTCAGTTGATGAAAGAGTTCCGTTGCTTTTTCTTTAAAAGACTTTTTTGTTTCTGGCATCACTTCGGGGTCGTTTTGATCTTCAGAGAAGTTGTCGAAGTTGATGAAATAACCAGAGGCAGTTCTGTCAATTGTTGCGATTGTTCTTTCAATCTGTCTCTCCGTAGCATTTTCTGATGCCACATTAGTGTAGACTGGTGTTGTTTCTTGACGAACTGTTTCAATCTGTGTTTCAAGAGGCACGAGTTCCATGGCATTATTGCATAGTCCTTCATCGTGCACTGCAGGCTGATCGAATGTGATTAGTCTTTCAGCTTGAACCTCTTGGATTGTTGCAAGTTTGGGTATTCTGTTGTTTCTTGGGAGTCCACTGGGCCTACTGTTGATTATAGGCCACATGCTTGTGGTTTTACCAGATCGATAGACACGACTCTGTTCTCCTTTTTACCAGCAAGGGGCGGTAGCACAACTGATCTTGTTCCGGTGACTGCCAAGACAGGTACTGCTTTTCTGTAAGAAGGCCCAAATTCCTTCTTAACCGCGATCTTTTCTCTGACTAGATCCCCAATCTTTGGAATCCAGACAGGCCTTGCTGGGGCTGTTGCTGGTGGTTCCTCGTCAGTGGTACTTGGCTGTTGCTTTAACTTTATGTTGCTTAAGGATTTTCTTGTTTCATTCAGTTCCTGTAAAACAGCCAAACGATCCTTTACATCAAAGTGCGTTGTTTCTTCTTGTACCACTGACATCTGACTATCGAGGTCCTGAATACGCATTCTAATTCCGAACAATAGTTCGTATGGGCTGAAACCTTTTAGAGAATTTCTTGGCATGTTGTTAAGACTAGTCTGGACACTTATTAAATGTTTGACCCACCCAGCGCCTGAACCTAATACCTTCGCTGTTATAGATTGCTTTATGTCATGGTTTTTTCTTTCTACCACACTGTTCCCTTCGGGGTGCGACCGACAAGAATACCGCAACCCAATTCCCATGCTGGCCATGGCCTCCTCATAGGCTCGAGAGCTGAAAGCAGGACCCTGGTCAGAATGGAACGTGGTAATTGCGTATGTGCCGATAAAGATTCGCAAATCTTTTATAACCGTTCTAGCGTCAGCCGAGCGCTGGAGGCCACATTATTTAAGTGTGTTTAGCCTTAACTGTGTACAATGGGACGCGCTTCTCTTCTTTGATTGCGCAGATAGACCGCCTTATGCTGTCTAGAAGGGATCCTGAAACTACACTGGCCTGTTCATTACTGCGATCTCTGTTGCAGTTTTCACAATTTTGAGGAAAACATTGAATATCTATACTCATTCCTGGCCACCAGTACTCTGATTGTAATTCTTTCAGAGAGGCTTTGATTGTTTGGTGTCTCAGACCCAACCCCATGTGTGCTTCCAGTAAGAGGAAGCCCCTCCTGCTCCTGTTTGGAATTACTCTGTCCCCCACTCCAGGGATTCGAGCAAAAGGAACGGAGTTTGCATCTATTATGTATGCATAATTGAGTGGATAGTTCACGGGTAGTGCTGCACAGTCGCCTTTTACGGTCGTTTTTACTGCCAGCATGGTTTCCCCGTCTATGTATTTATCTGTACGCTTTTTTGTGGCTACGGAAGCCGGTTTAGTTGCTTCCGCTGTGGCTGTATTAGCCAATGAATTCCCTGCAACGTGAACGCCATCACGTTGAAGACTCTGTGCGTGAATCACGTGAGTCTTTTGTAGTTCTTTGTGTAAAAGAGCTACCTGTTTCCAGAGCAATGTATGCTTTATTGTGGCACCTGTGTCATCTTTGTAGTCGTTTTCGATCCAACTCTGCAGTTTATTGTTGTAAGAGTTGACGCAAAAATGAGAATCGCACACTATAAGTGTCGGGAATTCACGTTCTGCATTTTCGAGCACCATCTTTAAAGATCTGATTTCAGTTCTCTGAACCGAACAGTTTCTTACAGATTCAGTTTTTGTTACTTTCGGTCTGAATTTACCGCACAGCCAACGACCTTTAATGATCGCACATGCTGCATCGTAGGATTTTCTCTCTACGTTGAAATGCTGTACAAAACTATCTGTATAGATTATACATGCGTATTGTGGGAGAGGCAGAAGTTCGATTGGCAGAGGATATTCTTCTTCATATTCTAAATCATTCAGTTCTTCAAATTGCGGGGCGAAATAGTATTTCACATCTTCCGCTCCTAGAGAATCTATACACTGTATCCATTTCGGATCCAGTGACACTGTAGGCAGGTTTACTGGGCTGAATAGCGCTTCGAAGGCGGATTCCCCTGTAAGGATATTAATCCGTTTGCCGTGTGCTAGTTCTCGTTCATTTGCCAATGCGATTTGCACTGCTTTCACAGTTCTTTCTGTGTGACTGAATGTTTTTTCTGCTTGTGTGTACAAGTGAGATTTAATTGAAATTGGTACCTTTTCTCCCTCATTAGAGGTTAGGTATGTGAATCCGCATCTTCCTGGGATGACTCGGATTACAAGATCATGTGTGTTGTCACGTGTATCTAATTTTGTTTTTGCTAACATGTCTGTTTGCAGTGATCTCAAAATTTCTGTGTGTTTTTGAGTCCAATTGATTTGTTTAAAATCAGGTTTAATTAGTTCGTAGAGAGGTTTAACCCTCTCTGCGTAATTTAGAATGTAAGTTCTTCCGAAATTCAGAAAACCTAGAATGGATTGTAAATTCTTCAGCGTTTTTGGAGCCTGGAGTACAGCGCACTTCTCTAAGAAGTTGTCCGCTAGGCTTTTCCCTTCACTTGATAATTCGTACCCTAAATACAGTACTGTTAGATGGGCAATTCGAGACTTTTTAAAGTTGAATTTGTAACCCTCTGCTGCGAACCCAAGTATAATGGTGTTTACTCTTTTCAAATGAGTATCCAAGTCGTCGTCTGTGAGATAGATATCATCTACGTAAGATAATGCCTCATCATCATATATTTGTAGTAACTCTGTTACTCTAGCTGAGAATAGTCCTGGGCTGTTCTTGAACCCCTGTGGGAGTCGACAGAATTTTTTCTGTGACCCAAATGCGGAGAAAGCGGTCAAATATCTGCTTTCTGGTGCAATGTTTTGACAAAAGAAACCATTAGATATGTCTAATGTCGTTTTGTATTTTTTCCTAACTATGTTATTCATTAGGGCTGCACTATGCGAGTTTTGTACTGCAAAAGTTTTGCAACATGTATTAAGATGTCTGTAGTCCAAAACTAGACGATATGAATTGTCTGGCTTGGAGACAGGAAACAAAGGATTGTTCATTTGAGAGGTGCATGTTTCAATCACCCGCTGGTACTCAAGTTGATCTAAGATCTCCCTGACTTGTTCTTTAGCTTCTTGCTTTATGGGATACTGCCGTTGGGCAGTTGGTTCACTTTTTTGATCAGATGTATTTTATTGAGTTCCACATTGCAACAACATACAGCAGGAGAAGACAAAAAGTAAATGCAGTATCGGCAAAGTAACAAAATAAGTGCTTTGGATGGAGTCCTGTCTCCGTAAAGTCCAGCCGGAGGAGAAATTGTGCACCCATGTGAAGTTATGCGTCAAAAAACAAGCCCATCTCCAGAAGCAAGAACTCTTTTCTACCCCCCCCCCAAGAACTGAGCCCCCCCCTCCCGGATCCCAAGCCAACTCCCCCCCCAACGAAGCCCCCCCCCACCCCCCCACCCCCTCGGTGTGTCTCAGGTAAGCATAGCGGAGGCCCATGAAGAGCCAGATCAGACTTTATGTTCTGCTTTGGTCGTCTCTCCGCGGAATTCCTCCGCCAGTTTCAGGACCCTCAGGTATTTCGGGCATGTGAGTTCCGTGAATTCTTGAGACAGTAAAGATAAGAGCGGTTGCCATGTCTCGCGGAAGGCGTCTGAAGTCTGTGTGAGCGAGGCCTGGATCCTCTCCATCCCCATGATGTACCATAACCTGTGTAGCCACCCCGTGTGCGTGGGTTTCCTCGGTGTGCCCCACAGTGACAGAATGTGGTGTGTCACCGCCCCCATAGCCAGCCCCATCTGCCGCCCCCGCAGTGACTTGAGAGGGAACATGAGTTTATTGGGAAGCCCTAAAATCGCGTATGCTGGGAAGCGTGGGATGTCAGTGTCAAAATAGGTGTCGATGTCCTTTAGCACCACCTCCCAGTACTCCTTAACTGCCTCGCAGTCCCACAATATGTGAAGCATGGTCCCAGTGTGTCCGCACCCCCTCCAGCAAGTGGGATCTCTGCTTGGGTTTCCCTGGTGTAAGCGCTCGGGGGTCAGCTGCCAGTAGTAGGCGATTTTCACCACTGCCTCCCTGCTAGCCGTGTTTCGCGCAGTGTGGTGTGCTCTATGGAATATGTCCCGCCATTCTCTATCAGACAGCGAGCGCCCCAGCTCCCGCTCCCAACGTTTCTGGCCTGCCGACCTTTCCCCAGAAGGGGGTGGGGAGAGTAAGAGGTACAGTTCGGTGATGGACCCGGAGTCCGACTTTTTGGTCACAAGCCATTTCTCGTATGGAGTCATTGGGCGGCCTACGAGCGGGGCCACCTCAGTGTGAGTTAGCCAGTGGCGGAGTTGGAAATACTGGTAGCGGTGGGGCTTATTGAGGGCGTAGCCCGCCACCACCTCGTCCCAAGGGAGGAAGCCATCCGTGTCAAACAAGTGGCCTGCCGACCGACACTCCGACGATCGCCACTGGGGAAACGAGCCTGGCGGTAACCCTGGAGGGAAGGCCGGGTTGTCCAGCAGAGGTGTCATGGGTGATGGGAAAGACGTGAGGCCCTTCGGGACAGCGGTGGCGTTCCAGACCTGTAGTAGGGTCCTAATGATAGGGGATTTTCGCAAATATGCCGGCCTGTCTGGGCGCGCCAGGAAGGGGACCCTCCACAGGGGCATGCCCGCCATGGCCCTGTCCTGGAATAACCAGTGCTTTTCAGAGGTGGGTCTGGACCACTCCAGCAGATACCGAAGTTGTGCCGCCTGGAAATAGCGCCGCAAGTCCGGGATTCCCAGGCCCCCCTCGGCCGTGACTCGCATAGCCAGGTCTCGGCGGAGCCGGGGTCGTTTGCCCGCCCACACATAGTGGTTCAAAGCGTC
The DNA here is from genome assembly GCF_964263255.1 of Lissotriton vulgaris. Lineage (NCBI taxonomy): Eukaryota > Metazoa > Chordata > Amphibia > Caudata > Salamandridae > Lissotriton > Lissotriton vulgaris. The sequence goes on along the minus strand of NC_141693.1, from coordinate 1,849,190,935 downwards.
TTGGAGCTTCTTGACCATCCCCAACGGGGGGGTGACCGGGAGAGTCTGGAAGAGGTAGAGGATTTTGGGGAGAAGTGTCATTTTAATGGCCGCTATGCGGCCCAGCCAGGACAGCGGTTTTTGCCTCCACCGAGCGATGTCCCCCTGCACCCGGGAGAGAAGTGTAGTGTAGTTTAGTTCTATCGTCTGTGTGGTTGCGGGAGTTAAATCTATCCCCAGGTAGGGGACCGTGGTGCTGACCTCAAGCCCCCCTATGCGAAGCGCGTGAATGTGAGCTGGCTTGGTGTTGCGCCCTAGCGGGAGGATCACTGATTTCTGTACATTCATTTTAAATCCCGATACCGCAGCGAAGGCCTCCATTTCGGACAGGAAGGCGGGCAGGGAGTCTTTGGGGTTGTCCACCGCGACCAGGATGTCGTCCGCGTATAGGCTTATCGTCTGTTCCGTTCCCCCGAACCTAACACCGGTGATAGCCTCGTTGTCCCGGACCCGCTGAGCGAAGGGCTCGACATATAGGGCGAATAAGAGCGGCGAGAGCGGGCAGCCCTGCCGCGTGCCTCGTCGGATGTCAAACGGCTTCGAGCTGAGGCCATTCACCTTAATGGATGCTCGGGGCGACGTATAGCAACCCGCTATCCAGGAGCGAAACCGAGGGCCGACCCCAAATTTCGCTAGAGTGTGGTCGAGAAACCGCCAGTCCACCCTGTCAAACGCTTTCTCGGCGTCCACTGAAAGAAGTGCAGCGTCCGAGGCGTTGAAGTGGGCTTTGTCGATGACATGCAATATGCGTTTGGTGTTGTCCGCGCATTGGCGGGAAGGGACAAAGCCTGCCTGGTCGGGCTCAATAATGCCCGGGAGGCAAGGGCCCAGGCGCGAAGCCAAAATGCTCGTGAAGAGTTTCAGATCGACATTGAGCAGTGATATCGGCCTGTAGGCTGCGCATTTCTTGGGGTCTTTCCCAGGCTTCGGCAGGACCACTACGTCTGCCTCCAACAGCTCTGCTGGGATCGAACCCGGCCCCCCGAAGGAGTTAAAAAGCTTTGTGAGAACCGGCGCCAGAAGGTGGCAAAAGGTTTTATAGAAACCCGCAGAGAAACCGTCTGGGCCCGGGGCCTTTAGGGGTTTAAGTTTGGCAATGGCCGACACCACCTCTTCTAGCCGGATAGGGCTATCCAAGGCGCTGGCGTTGGTCTCGTTAAGGGAGGTGACGTCTACGGTCTCAAGGTAGGCCTGTCCGGCCGCACCCTCTATGGGCGGGTCTGCGGCGTAGAGTTGGGCATAAAAGGCGCGGAAAGCCTCGGCTATGCTGGCATCGTCCTGGAGCTCCACGCCGCCTTCCCCTTGTATAACTGGGACCTTGGAGCGGACTGTCTTGGCTTTAAGTGTGCTGGCCAGGAGGCGGCCCGTTTTATCGCCGCCCACGTAGTATGTGTGGCGGAGGCGAAGCCCTGCATATTCCGCCCTGTCGAGGTCCAGGCTCGCCAGCTGGGCCCTAGCCGCCTTAAGCTGACGCCAAATGCGGGGGGCTCCCGTGCGACAGTGGGCCCTCTCCAGCGTCGTCACCTGCTCTTCCAGCTCCCTCCGGCGGTCCCTGCGCTCCTTGTTGTCTGCGGCCGCAATCGCTATGAAGTCGCCCCTGACTACCGCCTTGAGCGCCCCCCATAACGTAGCATGGGTTACCTCCCCAGTGTCATTCACCCCTAAATAGTCAGTAATGGTCTGGGATAGCCTCTGGACCGTTCCCTGTCTGGATAGTAAGCTTTCCCTAAGCCTCCAGCGTCCTTTGTGCGGGGGTGTGTGAGGAACGCTCAACCGAAGGACCACCGCGTCGTGGTCCGACAGTGCCGCTGGGGTAGTGTCAATGTCTGTAAGCGTGGGGAGGAGGTCAGTGGAACTTAGGAAGTGGTCTATTCTGGCGTAGGTGCGGTGGACTGCGGAATAGAAAGTGTACCCCGGGGCAGTGTGGTGAAATTCCCGCCAAGCATCGATCAACCCCCTGTCTGTGAGCCATTGCTTTCCCGCTGCTGAAAGCGCCCCCGAGTCCCCAAACCTCTTGCCTGATCTGTCCTTCTCATTGTCCATGACCAGGTTCAGGTCTCCCCCGATCAGGACGTGCCTCAGGTCGCCCGACAGTGCCTCCGATAGGGCACCCCGCAGGAAGACCTCTTGGCGGGCGTTAGGCGCGTAGATCGAGCCAAGTGTGAAAGAAAACGTGCCAATGTGAACAGTGTAAGCTAGGAGTCTGCCCTTGATTTCGGCCACCTTACTGCCCACTTGCCCCTTAAAATGCCTAGATACCAGGAGTGCCACCCCCGCCTTCTTCTCGGAGGTTGCCGAGAAAAACTGCTGTGGGAAGGCCCTAGCCTTCATGCGGTGCCAGTCCCTAGCCAGCAGGTGCGTTTCTTGCAGCAAGCAGAGCTCAGCCCCGGAGTGTTCTAAAAAAGAAAGCACTGCCCTGCGCTTGATCGGGTTGTTAAGCCCCTTTACGTTAAGGGATAGGACGCGGATATCATCAACTGCCATGGGAGAGTGTAGAATTGAAGCGCAATAGGACCGGCCCCCTCCTGCCCCCTTCGTGTCCTGTAGTCCTTAGCCCACCCCGAACACACCGAGTGCCCCCCCCATCCCCGAACATGCCCCCCCCCAAACCCAAAACCCCAAACAACAATCCCCAACAAAAACACATTGTCCGGAGCCTATTCGGCAATTGTCCAGGCCCCCGGTGAAGTCTCTGGAAGTGGGAAAACGTGGCAATGGCGGACCTGGAGCCCCCCGTCCCACCCCCCGTACAGCGTGCTTTGCATTAGTCTACCTTCGTGCACATGACTCCTCAAGGCACAGCCGCCGTGTCCGCGGAGACCTTCTGAATCACCGCCGCATGTTCAGTCGCGACCTCCGTAGGGTCTGGCTTGAATCCTTTCTTGGGGGAGCGGCGGTTCCGCACAGTCTGCCAGCCGTCCGCCTGGGGGCGGGAAGATCGCGCCTGGGAGGGCCCGGGGCCCGCGTCGTCGTTCTGGTCCTCCTCCTCCGCAGTGAGGCCCAGCACTGCACAAGTGTCCCGTAGGGACCGTAGCTGGTGAAGTGTGCCATTCCACCTAAAAATCAGTCTAAAAGGGTGGCCCCACGAGTACGGGATACCTTTATCTCGGAGAAAAGTAGTCGCCACCTTGAAAGTCCACCTCTTTTGTAGAGTGATCGCCGACAGGTCCTGGAAGAGCTCGATGGCATGGTCCCTGAAGTGGAGCGGTTGTTTTTGGCGGGCTGCTTTCAGGATGCGTTCCTTGAGGGGGTAGTCCGGGAGGAAGGCTAGGATGTCGGGTGGGGGGGCCGGCGCTCTGCGTGCCAGGCCGACCCGATGGGCCCTGTCTATGCGTATGTCAAAACTGTCTCCCTCTCCCAGGACCTCCCGGAACAAGTCCCTCAAGTATGCGGCGATATCGCCTCCTTCCGCCTTGAGTGGCACGTTTCTCACCCTAATGTTATTTCTCCTGGACCGGTTTTCCAGGTCCTCGGCATGGGCCTGGAGCTGTGTCTGTTGGTCGTGGAGCCGGAGAATTTCTTGCTGCAAATGTTCCACCTCCGCGCTCCTGGCCTGGTCGGAGGCCTCCACAGCTGCCACCCTCTCTCCAATGTCGTCAACATCGCGGCGGAGTTCCCTGAATTCCCCTGCCATATCTTGCCGGAGGGTCTGAAAGTCCGCTTTAAGGGAGGAGAACAGGTCCTCCATGAAGGCCTTGGTGGCCGGAGCGTCGCCTTCTTCCCGCTCCTTGACTTTAGGCGGGGGGGCCGTCGTTGGTTTGTCCGGGCTCTTGTCCCCTTTGGGGGCCCCCTTCGCCAGCATATCGGGGATAGTTTGGCCCCTCCGGCGGCCGTTGTTGGACATCTCGGGGGGGCTCGGCCCGCGCCGTCCACCAGGCCGCGTGGAAAATGGCCGCCTAACGGCCGGTGATAAGCGCCGTCGTCACGGACCCTGGTCCCAAGCTGTGCTGAGTGCGGGGTGGAGGAGGTCGACCGGCCGCCCCCCAAAGGTCGCCTTGCTCTGGGGCTCGCAGTACCTCGCCTCCCTGTTGATTGAGGGGGGGAGGGCCCAAGCCGGGGCCTCGCGCAGTTTGTCAGGCCGCCGCTTCTCGCTCCTCCGCCGGGTCTTCTGCGGGGCCCTCTCAGGGCTATCGGCGTGGCCGCTGCTACCTTTGCGGCTCCCTCGAGCGGGGCACCACTCCCAGCGCCGCTCCGTCGGCCCGGCCTCCACGACCTCCGGCGCCGCCCCAGAGGGCCCGGCCCCGCGGCTCCGCTCTCGGCTGCTCCGTCTGCACTGGCCTCGCGGCCGCGGCAGGCGGGTCCGCCCGGGATCACCAGGGCCACGCCACCGGACAAATGGCCTCCTCTGCGGTTCAGCGAGCTCGGGGCGCCCCGCTCCCCAAAATTGGGCGAGTTGCTGCGGCGTGGCTATGCAACGGGGGGATCGGGACGAGGAGCTCCGTGAAAACACGTCCTCTCAGGCCGCCATCTTAGCCACGCCCCGGTTCACTTTTTAATTGGATTTTGTGAGGAGGTGAATCCTCGTCCCATCCTACATGATTTTTATATAATGCAGGTGCCTGGGCTACTGCCCATTTCCTTGCATATGTGTATTTTTTGTGAATCGGAATGTGATTCGAGAAGGCAGGCATAATCACTTCTTCGCCACGAGGGCACTCCCTGACAAACTCCGGGGGCCAATCTTTTTCAGCTAACAGAATATCATAGCCTTTTGAGAGCTTATCCCAAAATAGGCCCTTAATTTTCCTAGTCTTATCACCCTCTATACGCAATGTTATTTCGTATATTTTATGGGGCTCGCTAAGTCTGGCGTCGGCAGTTTCAACCTGAATGTATTCATTCGTGTCCACTGTCTCCAGATGACTCATCAAGATCTTGCGCGCTATACTGATTTCTGCTGCACTGTCCAACATTGTCAATGCCCACTCCCCGTTTTTCAACTGTGTCCTCAGTATTCTCGGCATGGTTGATTACTCTAATACTGGCTACCTTCTTTTTCTGAAATTGAGATTTCTTATTTTGAGCAGGTTCCTTGTCTTTGGACTTGGTGTGCTCTCCTGGGTCTGACCGTCCTCTTCTTTCCGAATTCTGTGGAAGAGATCGAGAGGGACGTGTATCAATACTTTGATATCTATCAGGTTTTTTCAGATTATCCCTATTTCTAAGGTTATATCTTTTCTCAGAGGGCTCCCTCTGGGGAGACTGGCGTTCTCGAGTCGGAGTTTTTTCCCTCCGTCGAGGAGACCTTCCTCTGGACTGGAAAACTTTTTCCTTGGGAGTGGATTGTTTATTTCCATCCCAGCTCTTTTTAGGAGTGTTTGAATTATTTTTAATAAATAATTTTACTAACTCTCTATAAGCTTTTGTTAATTCTCCTATGTTAAATAAGAGTTCTTCTTTTGACATTTTTGCAATGTCCGGATGTGGTGTGTAGCTGGCTAGAACCGGCCACGTGGCTCTTGGTCTACCTAGTGGACCGAGCCTAGTTATGTGATCATTGTGTTTTAGGGCGCCATTAACCCAGAGCAGGTGCTCTTGAAATTTAAGTGGAATTTCAATCTCCTCGAAAGGAGCGTACTCTTCCGGGGGTTTCTCTATTTTGTAATAGTGAAACTCTTTTGTTATAGCGTTTACCGCTGGAAAGTTTATCCATGAATAGAATACCTCTGTCTGCCGATATTCGTGTGCCTCTATCACGAAAATTACTGTACCACCTTGAGGTGTCAGTCCGTTTTCTATAAGTTTTAAAGTTATAGATCTTCTTAAATGTGCCCGGATGATTATTGCACCCGGTACCATATCGTCGGAATCCTGCTGAGTTGCATTTACTGCGGTCCCAGTGGTTCCGTTATTTTCTCCTGGCATTGTTAAAATGCAAGGTTTGCAGAGTAGGTCTCCAAGGAGACAAAGATTAGGTGCACAATATTTTGGAACACTGTATCCTTCAACGTTGAATAAACCAGAGCTTTACATAGGAATCTCTTCCTACTAAGGTCGGGCGGATTTTAACCTTTCAACCACTCCAGACGTCTATTGGAGTATTTACGGGAGAAAGGGGTCTGTGTGAAATATGCACGACTGAGTTACTCTAACGTCTTGCGTTAGTTTATCGCCTTACCAAACGTTGGGCGCCATGTAGTGTAGTTCCTAGTTTCCCACTAGGCCCTGCGCATTGGAATAACATAAACAGTAGTATCGACGTGGAACTGCAGATATTCCAGGCCTACACTGACTATGCTAAACTTAATTGGGTGTGTTACCAACTAGCTCAGAGGTCACTGGAAACTTTCTTCTCTGCATGGGAAGTGATCAGCTTCCCTGGCACAGACAAGAAGGGATTCAGTTTTCCAACAACCGTGCAACATGCAACGTGCAACATGACAACTTTGCTCCTCAGATCAAGAGTCAATCTCTAGGGTCGTGTGAAACAATGGACAGGTATTTCACTCAGTCAGTCTAGTGCAGTTTACTTTCACAATATGTAGAGAATAGAGAGACGGGCGTTTGTCAATAAAGGGTTAACATTTATTGAACAGTCTTTCTTCTCGTACAAGAGAAATGTATTGCCACAATTGCAAGACTTGTTATTATAAAAAGTACGTACAGTAAGATAAGTATTGCGAAATAGAACTGTAAAAGCATTGATATGGTTTCTTAGCCATACAATGGTTTAAAAAAAATAAAACATATATACAGTCATATATACATTAGGCAAACATACTCAACTGGTGCTTCTAACTACGCCTACCCCAGTGTGCCTGACCTAAGCCTAACACGTGGAAGGGGAGTAAGTAAGTAGCTTCAAGTTAAGTTGGTTTTGCCAAGGTTTGTTTCAAGAATTCTCGTCTAAGGGTTTAGTCAACACCATACCTCTGAATAGAATGATGGAGGTTTGGTATCTCCTTCAGGGGTCACTCTCGATATCTCCTTCAGGGGTCACTCTCGATATCCCAGTCACCCGCAAGGGTAGACCGGAAACGCCGGAGCTGGATTTCTCTGCACGAGAAAGGCAGCGGCTCTCTTCAGCGCGTCGAGGAAGGAGGGGGGACAGCGTCCGCGGGCAGCTGGAATCTGCTGGATGTCTTCGCAGAGGGACGGCTGTTCAGCTCCTAAGCGTACTGCACCATCGTTCGCGCTTTAGCAGCGATAATGGTATCAGTAGCTTCACCACCAAGGGGACAGCAGGCTGCAGCGACAGGGTGCTAGCTTCACCAACACGGGGTCTTGCAGACAGCTAGTATCAGCAACAGTAGCTCATTGCTTAAGGCAACGTTGGTAATATTTATACCTGACAGGTGCCGTGTTTGACGCAAGTTTGCTGGACATAAGACGTCAATTAAAGATGTCACTAGGAAGTGATAGTTATCAGTTGCTCATTAGAGTTCCATTACTAATCAAAACACAGCAAGCGGGGATTTCCAGGTTTGCTGAGTTTTTATCTTGTTGAAGAACTCGGAGTGTTAATCTAGGAATATCAGATAGTGACTTCTGCTCTGTCATTGCACTAATTGGTCGCAAAGGAAGTGGCAGAGAACTATGCTGGAATGTGGCTCTGTTCGTGTGAGGCCAGAGATGACTTTTCTGAAAATCGCACTTGAACGGTTATGCCAATATAGGGAATAAATGGAATTATAGCCGAATAGGGGCATAAGGTCACAGTATCGATCAGGAACCTAGATAAACACGCAACAAGCAGCACTTCACCACAATGTGGGGAATAAAATGAGAAATTTCACTTTACCCAGGCGTACAAAAACTCATTTTATAAGGGAGTACCTTATACATTTCTGATCCCCCATCCCTGAGATATCTAGAGGAGACCCTGGGGGTCCCTAATATGCCACAACATTGTAGGTTATTAATTTTTAGGTGCCTCACCACCAAAGTCGAATTGGGGCAACATTCACTTTTTCAAAGCAGTTCTGCTACCCAGGGCAGTTTTCAAAATTTTATTAGTTAGTCTGTGGAAATAAGCTGACAGCCCTTATTAGAGCTGGTGAATAGGGTTTTTTTTCCTTTGAAAATGATATTGCATAGTCCGGATCATGAAAAGTAGAATGCAGGAAAGACGCCCATGTGATCCTCAGCAAACATTTTTGAAAGAAAAATATTGTTTTATAGGAGTTTGTTTGTTACAACATGTTCTGCTGGAGAAATTTATGTACCCACTATGTTGACTTTTTTTTAGTTCTTTATGTAATAAGAATCCCTGTTAAATTAGCAGTTTTAGATTTTCCTGCTGCACCTATAATATGAAAGCATGACCTTAAGTGTAAAATGTAGGTGCTTTTATTAAGAGAATAATAATTTTAGAAGTGTTTGCAGTCCTGTACAAGTAGTGAAAGGTTATGACTTATGAAACACAAGCTTGTTAAGACAAGAAGCACAAAAGAATGCTTGTTCTAAGAATTCCCTTTCTTGAGGTTTTTCAGATGAATAATATAGTAATACACAAATGTAAAGATTTAGAGTATGTCTGTATTGTTTTTCTTTTTTCCTCAGAATTTAGTAAATGAACACAACCTTTCTTGGCTGCTTGGGATTGGGAGAAATGAATCAATTCATGTAACGTATTACTCTTGTCAGTTCACCAAAGGTTTTTTTATACTTGTCAATAGGTCTAGGGTGGTTTTTTTTATTCTCAGATAGATGAAGTGATTCTTGGGGTGTCCTGCTAATATATGGGGCGCGTCAAGAATAAAAGAAGTTTTCTGAAATCAAATATCCTCTCTGTTGATAGATTATTTCTGTGCCTTGTCTAAAGACCTTTTGTTCGGTCCACCAATAGATATTTGCTGCCCTACAACCATTGCCAGAGGGGCCCGGACAACAGATCCAGCCTGGGGAGTCAGCACCAGTCCAGCTTGAAGCCAAGGTGAAGGGAACCAGCACAGGCATTGCTGGCAACTAGAACCTCAGTGAAGGTAGAAGGCCGGAAGACCTGGGACGTGAAGTGTGTACCCCTGCCACTGTCTTGGGCGAAAGACGGGGTCACAAATCAGAATGGAGAAGTCGTGGATCCAGTTTTTGATGCCCAACTGAGAGAGTCACAAACCGACAAGGAAGGCAAGGAGGCTTTTGCTTGAGGTGACCCCCCCACCCTTTGAAACAAAGAAACAAGGGTGAACTTCAGGCCTCTGAGTCCTGGTCCCATAGTGAATGCAAGTCTGCCCTTGTTTGTTGATCTAGGAATGCCTGCGCATACTGGGTACTATATGTGGCCCAAACAAAAGAGCAGTGCGCCAGCAGAGCAACACAGGAGTTAGGGGAGGACTTGAGTTCAGGGTACAGATGCTGTGTCCCTTGGTGCCTGTTAGATTAAAGTGAAGAAAACTGGTGCACTGCCTGAGACACTGGAAAGGATCGTTAAAGATATTTGCCCCGGAAGGTGATTGCCCTATCCTGAAAGAAGAAACTTTTCCCTTAAAACTGGGCTGTGATTGTTGTCTTGAGTTGCGAGTTGTGCAGCTCCACCGTGGGAACAATAAGAGCCTGCCTGTGAGGCTCAGACGGACACAGGGAGAAGACTCCCCTCTGGCTGGTTGTACAGCGGCTTCACTTTCTCAAGGACTCCTTTTTGTTAGTAATGTACCCCTTCGGTCATACCATGTTTGAGGAGAAGCAGCCCTTTGCGGCTCCTCCTCCTAATTCCCATGGTCCCGTTTGGTCCTCCTGGTCCCCTGCAGCCAAAATAGTTTTTGTAATAATCCTTGTATTTTCTTTAATATTTGCATTAGGAATAATGTTTATTCTGCAAGAGAAACATTTAGCTAAACAATTGATAAATTCTTCTTTGCCGTCTTCCTAAGTATATTAATTGATACTCTAGCCCTCATAAAAGGAACACTGGAAACATCTATTGAAAATGTTTTTTATTAGGTCTCGTCCTATTCCATTCCGCAAGGAATGAATAGGACAAGACTATTGGGGCGAAACTAAGAGCTAATCTAAGCTCTCAAAAATGCGGATTTCCAGAAGTGCATGTGTCCCGTGCACGCGCTTCTATCCGCCTGCCTGCCTGCCTCGCATCACCACATCATCTGTTGCTTCCCCAGCGTGGTGCCGCCAGCAGCTTCACTTCAAAGGGATCCGCTCCGCCCCCTGCTGCATCAAAGGCTTTCATTTTGCGGCCGCGTATATTTACTTTCATTTCGCGGCCGTGTTTTTTCTGCCCCTGTTAGGCTTGTTTTTTGTGCCTTTCTGCCCCTATTAGACTCGTTTTTTCCTGTTTTTCTGCCCTTCTGCCCTCTGTTAGACTCGCTTTTTTTATGCATTTCTGCCCCTGTTAGACCCGTTTTTTGTGCCCTTCTGCCCCTGTTAGGCTCGTTTTTTGTGCCTTTCTGCCTCTATTAGACTTGTTTTTTCCCGTTTTTCTGCCCTTTTGCCCTCTGTTAGACTCGCTTTTTTGTGCTCTTCTGCCCCTGTTAGGCTCGGTTTTTTGTGTCTTTATGCCCCTATTAGACTCGTTTTTTCCCGTTTTTCTGTCCTTCTGCCCTCTGTTAGACTTGCTTTTTTGGGCCTTTCTGCCCCTATTAGACTTGCTTTTTCCCTTGTTTTTCTGCCCTTCTGCCCCTATTAGACTCGTTTTTTGTGCCCTCCTGCCCTCTGTTAGACCCTTTTTTTGTGCCCTTCTGACCCTGTTAGACTCATTTTTTGTGCCTTTCTGCCCCTATTAGACTCGTTTTTTCCCGTTTTTCTGCCCTTCTGCCCTCTGTTAGACTCGCTTTTTTGTGCATTTCTGCCCCTGTTAGACCCGATTTTGTGCCCTTCTGCCCCTGTTAGGCTCTTTTTTTGTGCCTTTCTGCCCCTATTAGACTCCTTTTTTTCCCGTTTTTCTGCCCTTTTGCCCTCTGTTAGACTCGCTTTTTTGTGCCCTTCTGCCCCTGTTAGGATCGTTTTTTGTGCCTTTCTGCCCCTATTAGACTTGTTTATTCCCGTTTTTCTGCCCTTCTGCCCTCTGTTAGACTCGCTTTTTTGTGCCCTTCTTCCCCCTATTAGACCTGTTTTTTGTGCCCTTCTGCCCCTATTAGACTCGTTTTTTCCCTTGTTTTTCTGCCCTTCTGCCCTCTGTTAGACTCGCTTTTTGTGCCTTTCTGCCCCTGTTAGGCTCGTTTTTTTCCCTTGCAACCCCAGCATCACTCAGCGCAACCCCAGCATCACTCAGCGCTACCCCTGCATCACTCAGTGCACCCCCTGTGTCACTCAGCGCAACACAGGCATCACCCAGCGCAACCCCTGCATCACTCAGTGCAACCCCAGCATCACTCAGCGCAACCCCAGCATCACTCAGGGCAACCCCCGCATCACTCAGCGCAACCCCAGCATCACTCAGCGCAACCCCTGCATCACTCAGCGCAACCCCTGCATCACTCAGCGCAACCCCTGCATCACTTAGCCCAACCACTGCATCACTCAGCGCAACCCCTGCATCACTCTGCGCAACCCCAGCATCACTCGGCGCAACCCCAGCATCAATCAGCACCACAACATTATCAATCAGCACCACCACATTATCAATCAGCACCACCACATTATCACTCAGCACCACCACAGCACCACTCAGCATCACCACATCATCACTCAGCGCTACCCAAGCATCACTCAGCACCACCACATTATCAATCAGCACCACCACATTGTCAATCATCACCACCACAGCACCACTCAGCACCACCACAGCACCACTCTGTACCACCACAGCACCACTCTGCACCACCACAGCATCTCTCATCACCACCACAGCGCCACTCAGCACCACCACATTATCACTCTGCAACACCACAGCACCACTCAGCACAAGCCCAGCACCACTCAACACCACCAAGAACCACCACAACACCACCACTGCATCACTCACAACCACCACAGCTTCACCCAGAACCACCACAACACCACCACTGCATCACTCACAACCACCACAGCTTCACTCTAAACCACCACAGCACCACTCAGCATCACCACAGCATCACTCAGGACCACCACAGCACCACGCACAACCACCACAAATTCAATCAACACCACTCAGCACCACCACAGCACCACTCGGCATCACCACATCATCACTCAGCGCTACCCAAGCATCACTTAGCACCACTACATTATCAATCAGCACCACCACATTATCAATCATCACCACCACAGCACCACTCAGCACCACCACAGCACCACTCAACACCACCCAGAACCACCACAATGCCACCACTGCATCACTCATAACCACCACAGCTTCACTCTAAACCACCACAGCACCACTCAGCACCACCACAGCATCACTCTGCAACACCACAGCACCACTCAGCACAAGTCCAGCACCACTCAACAACACCCAGAACCACCACAACACCACCACTGCATCACTCATAACCACCACAGCTTCACTCTAAACCACCACAGCACCACTCAGCACCACCACAGCATCACTCAGGACCACCACAGCACCACGCACAACCACCACAACTTCAATCAACACCACCCAGCACCACCACAGCACCACTCACCACCACCACATTATCACTCAGAACCACCACAGTATCACTCAGCACCACCACAGCACCACTAAGCACCACACAGCATCAGTCAGCACCACCATAGCACAACTCAGAACCACCACAAAACTACTCAGCACCACCACAGCAACATTCAGCACTCCACCCTCCAACTCCACCCTACAAATCCACCCTTCAAATCCACTCCACAACACCAACTACACGCTCCACCCTCCAAATCCACCATCAAACTCAAAAAACAAAACCACAATCAAACTCCACTCTCCAAATACAAGTCCACCAAGTTATTTGCAAAAGTTTTACCAATTACCATTATACATTACAATAACTTTTATTTAAAAGTTCATTCATACATTTCATTAGAAGACATTGTTATTTGTAATATCAATACATATAAGTCACATACAAACAACACATATTGCATTACAATTGTAAAAGGTGTCACATTAAAAAAATTAAAACTATTGGCATTGCAAAATGCAAAACTATTAATTCCTATATTTTCACTATTAAAAAACAGAAAAAAAAATATCATTTACAATACCAAAACATCAAACTTTCCTAATGCGAGACCTAGTGCATTGCAAATGCTTTTTAGATATGTGCTGTTGGCTATTCTGAAACTGAAATAGATATTCACTGAAATACATCAGAGCCCTGAAACATAGAACTGGACTCGATGGTTTTGGGTTTGTTTTCTGCTTGGGGTTAAACATTTTTGATGGTTCTGTTTATAATAATAGCCATTATTTTCTCCTGCAATTTATGTATTTAATGTGACCCAATGCTCTGTTCCCCATGTATTCCTACTTGTATCCCACCAGTTAAACAAAATGTTTAGAATGTAAATGCCCACCTAGCAATGGATTAGGATGTTGATGAATTTTATGGAAATAAATGTGCAAAATGTTTCTATGTTCCTTCTAGAGCATAGTGATGTCTTTAGCTCATGCTAAAAGGACCATCTGTTAAAGTTTGCAGGAATCGATGTTAGCATGAGCTAAAGCCATTTAGTTCTTGGCAGTCATTTTAGTTAACAAAAACAGAGAGGTCAAATCAGTCTCAGAACTGCCACAGAGATGGAGCGAGATAGATAAGAATCACACACTCACTTTGGGTGGATAGGAAGGCCCTCACACACCGACCTAGTCAGTGTCATGCTTCATCACTGGGCCCCACCAAAGAGGCCGAGTGCCTCTTTGGTGTGCTGCGACGCCAGAAAGACTGCGGAGCTGGTTGTGTGAAGAGGGGCGTGTTGTGAGGGTAATTAAAATTAAAAGTGCCTAAAAGGGTATCAGTAAAAAGAAGTTTAATGAGTGATTCCTAAGACACGAATGAAGAGTATTATGTGTCTGAATTTAGTTGCCAAGGTTTAGGATTGGTTAAATTCAGAGAAAATACTTAAGTCAGTCAACATGTTTCTGCCATATGGGTGGTTTCAATTTACCAAGGCATTCATCAGGACTAAACCCCGGCAGTATGGACTCTCTAATCGTCCACCCTGACCTGGGGGCGTGAAAGTGAAAATTATAAAAAAGGTGAAAAAAGTGCTTTAGAAAAAATCACCCCCAGCTCTCAGCCATGATTGACGACCGAGGTGAGGACACTTTGAGCTACATGACAAACTTGCAGGTAGAAGATTTCACACACATGAAATCCAGCTGCAAAATAAAGTTTTATTTCAGCGGCAATCCGTACTTCCAGTCCATACCGCCGGGGTTTAGTCCTGATGAATGCCTTGGTAAATTGAAACCACCCATATGGCAGAAACATGTTGACTGACTTAAGTATTTTCTCTGAATTTAACCAATCCTAAACCTTGGCAACTAAATTCAGACACATAATACTCTTCATTCGTGTCTTAGGGATCACTCATTAAACTTCTTTTTACTGATACCCTTTTAGGCACTTTTAATTTTAATTACCCTCACAACACGCCCCTCTTCACACAACCAGCTCCGCAGTCTTTCTGGCGTCGCAGCACACCAAAGAGGCACTCGGCCTCTTTGGTGGGGCCCAGTGATGAAGCATGACACTGACTAGGTTGGTGTGTGAGGGCCTTCCTATCCACCCAAAGTGAGTGTGTGATTCTTATCTATCTCGCTCCATCTCTGTGGCAGTTCTGAGACTGATTTGACCTCTCTGTTTTTGTTTACTTGCATCTAACCGGGGACTGAGAGAGTGTCCTTGAATCTCCCTACCTCTCCCTTTGTTGTTTTGAGTCATTTTAGTTAGCCATGTGCTCGCCATGTGCTTTCTCCCTCTTCCAGAGCCTTGCACATGCTCAGAAAGACCTGTAGCTGCCAGAATGCACCTGCTCCTAGTGTATAACTGTCAGGCTGTTCTCACTGATGAAAGGAGAAATGTCTCTCCTCCTACTTTGTTGAGCAAGCACATTTTGTATACCCATATTAGTCAATAACTATGCTTGTATGTGCCAGGACCTCCCCTTGATTTTATGCTGACTATTCATCAAATGCATATATAATGTCCCTGTTCTCTGTACTCCTTAGACTGCCTCATACAGCGGCCTGAGGGTACTGTATGACGCAGTCTCCCTCATATGAAGTTAATAAATACTTCTTTTTGATATTACAGCTTCCGTGCCATTCTCTTCTTTGTTGGTTTAAGGACCAGGTGTATCAGTGAACCCATAAAAAGGTTTTTATTTCTACAAGTATCCCGGCAGGAGTGGAAAGTCCCAGAAACAGAATGTTGGGTGCATATGGTGTGGTGGGTGCAGTGTATTTCAGGGCCAGCCTCCAGTACCTTCAGTGCTACTTTTAATTGTGGTGGGTCACGATTGGGGCATTCCCCCAGGCAAGGCAGTGTCTACCCACGCCCCATATTAAACCGGTTAGTAGCATATTCAGTGTTTTGAAAGTAGCAGATGGGATCACTATCTGTAAATTGATGAAAAAGTATAGCTCGTTGGCAACATGACCATTTTTGCTATGGCTAAGCGCCCACCACCGATATATGGAGCGTTGTCCAAAATGTGATTTGGGATCGCAAGGAAGTCATTGATTTCTGTATATTCCTATCTACTATGTCCCATTGGGTTCTATACACTCGGGCTTCCAAGTATTTGAAGGTGATGGGGGCAACTACCATCTCAGCCTCCCCTAAGGGGATCCCCTGTTGCGAGAAACCCTCCCCAAAAGAGTACACAACTGATTTATCGAAGTTAATGACGAGCCCCAAGATTATTATAAACTGGGAGAAGATCTAGGACACACTTTGGAGACCGCTCCAGAGGTCCTTGGTGTATAGTCAATATCGTCTGCATATAAGGACAGCGCATGAATCACCTGCCCTATCATGATACCCTAGTTTACCGTATCGCAACACAGCTAATGAGCAAGAGGCTCTAAAGCCAGTACCAAAAGGATAGGTGAAAGCGGGAACCCACACCGAGTTTCCCGCTGAATCTTGTAAGGATCTGCAATGTGTGCTCCTGTGCGAGGCCGTGCCATTGGTGTAAGTGTACAATAGTTTAACCCACCGGAGAAACCCTTGTATCTTGCGAGGGCTGCTAGCATGTATTCCCAGCTAAGCGTATCGAAAGCCTGGCGGAGATCTAAGGAGAGGTATCCTGCATTGGGGAGATGATCCAGAAGCACTCCCCTTACTTGGTAGAGTCTGCGGATATTTAGAAATATACTCCAGCCTGGCTCGAATCTGCATTGATCTACATGTATGAGTTTTGAGAGAAAGGGGAGGAGGCGCTTCCCCAAAACTTTGCTCAATATTTTATATTCTGTGTTTAGGAGCACAGGGGCCAATATGCCATGATGTCTGTAGGTCTGTACCCGATTTCGGCAGTCAGGTTACTAGGACTTGTACTGTGGTTGGGGGTAATGTGCCCCTCTCTAGTGAGGCGAGGTACAGGTACTCACCAGAGCACCAAGTGTGTGGCAGAGGCTGCATAAAACTCTAGAGGGAGGCCAGCTAACCCTGGGATTTTGTTACGGGGATCTGCGTCGCCGAGATCAGTACTTCAAGTGGCACTCTGTCGGCCGGGGATAACTGGGGCAACTGGATTGCATTAAAGAAATCATTGATTGCTTAAGGGTCTGCCGCCCGTGGGGCTGTGTATAAATGTTCATAATATTCCCGGAAGGCTTCATTTATGTCGTATTAGGTGTCTGAAGGTATACTCAGTGGGGTGTGATTTTCAAGTATAGGCTGTGTCGATGGGGAGTCCCTGATCAAGCGGTGATACTGCTCTGTCTGCATCCGTATGAACCTCTTGTGTATATGCACGATAGTCCACCACTCAGAGACGCTCCAGCATATGTGCATATTCAGTGCGCACATCTTGTAGGCTCTTCAAGCCCTCCAGGGAAGCCGCAGCGTCCCTCTCCAGTGTGCCCAAGTTTGCCTCCAGTCTATTCAAATTGCGCAGGATAGTGTGTCGTTCCCCAACCACAGACCAATCACTGTCCCCCTCGTTACCACTTTGAATGTCTCCCATTCTATAAGTGGTGTGGAGGCTGTATTAGCATTAGTCGAGAAATATGTCTCAACAGTGGTGGCCATATGTGCCCGGAATACACCATTTTCCAATAGGAGGAGATTCAATTTCCATGTCGAGATGGGTGTGGGTACGCGGCCCCATGACATAGTGAGTTCTAATGAGTTATGGCCCTTTAGCGTATTCTCAAGATAGGTAGTGTGAGTTATTTGAGGCAATAATGTAGGGGAGCATAAGATACGGTCTATGCTGATATGCAGTGTGTGCTTTGGTGAGTAGAAAGCATATTCACGCATTACGGAACTTCTACCGCACCATACATCCACCAGTGACTAACCTTGTACCCAGGTTAACAAGGCCTTGGCTTGCCGAACCGTGACAGCCCACAAAAGCGGAGAAGGCGAATGGTCTGGATGTATGTCTAACACTGCGTTATAGTCTCCACCTAGTATCCATGGATACATTGGCCAGTCCGCTAGTTCTCTACTGACTTGTGCCAAAAAAGCATCTTGTTTAGTATTCGGGGCATAAATGCTGCCCAACACCACATGTGTACCATCTAGCTTGCCTCGGAAAAATGCGTAGCTGCCACTAGTGTCTATACATTCGTCTATTGCCTCAAAGGGAACTCCCGCTCTTATCCACACAGCCACACCCCTCGCAAACACAGGAGTGTGTAGTATAGTATACTTACCCTCTCCATTTCTTGTGGAGCTTATGGGCCTCCGAAGAATTCTGGTGTGTATCTTGCAAAAATACTATATGGGACTTACACGTGCAAAGCTGAGCGTAAATCCAGTGACGCTTTTGGACTGAGCCCATCCACCTCACATTCCAGGTTGCAAAGTTATTATGGTGTAGCGTAGCCATGTGTGTCAGAGTTGATGCAGATAGTGCCCCTCTATGGTAGCAGCCCGAAAGGGTTGCAACAGTGTAGACTGGGAAGACGCACCCATTGTAGGCCCCAACATTATGAGCAACAAAATCCTCAATACCCGGTCCAACCTCAAAACTGTGTTCGACCAAACATAAGCCTTAGAAGGCAACCGTTGTGACGAGTTACATGCAGTCGCCTGGGAGATTATATTAAATGCATTGAACATTCCACTGAATAGGTCTACTGAAGCGTGAGCTGGAATCGGTGTGAATGGCTTGAGACACAGAAAGTAGATGTGGTCTGGCGTACTCCAGATGTACGATTCAGAAAAGGGGGTGGTGATGAACAGAGTGTCTGAATTAAGCAGACCCCTCTTACCCAGTCCAAAGATCAGGGCTTGATCCATCACTGTTTTTTAGCTCACTGCACCATCCCAGCTCAGAACCTGGCTACATGCAAATTAGTCTAACCCTGGCCCAGTACATCATGGGAACAGGGCAGACCAAACTACCAAGCCAATTCTTATACTGGGAAGGAAACAAGCTTCCGGGGACCGGTTTCTGGCATTTCAGCCGCCTTCGGCCCGGCTTCCTTGAATCCTGATGGTGCAATGAGCAAGGGACTCACATCTGAGTATACCCTTCGACGCTTATGGTGGACAAAAACGATTCAGAAAAGGGGGTGGTGATGAACAAAGTGTCTGAATTAAGCAGACCACTCTTACCCAGTCCAAAGATCAGGGCTTGATCCATCACCGTACTCCAGATGTATGCTGATTCAACCCCAGCAAACTGATTTGATTGGTACCCACTCTTGGTGGCAGGTGTCTGGCAGAATAACATTTTATTTACGAGAAAGTTATTTGGTGTTGGTGCTTACAGAGACAATAAACTAGCAATGAAGTGGTTCCCCATCTACAAGTGACAATGATCTTCATGGCTTTTAACTCAACGTGAAGACCCACTGCTGAGGCTCCAGCTGTGATGTTGTCATCAAAAGAAGATCAGACTGAGCTTGTACCCAAAATGGAGACCCCTTCACTGAGTAGTGGTGATATAAGTGGAGCTGCATCCACAGACACCCTGGTGTTGGGTTTTACCACTGCACTTTGATACAAGAGAATCAAACAACTTAGGGCGTCATTAGAGCAGGTGAATAAAAAAATCCCAAATCTTCATAGCTGCTATGGGTATTAAAGAATGAGTAGTGCAAGCATGGACTTTGGATTCACTATGTTGGGCGCAAAATCTGAAACATTGACTGGTGGCCCTCATGGAGCGGCACCTGCAACAGGTACTGTACCTGTTCAAGTTAGGGCGTATCACAGTGGTGTTGCAGGTGCTCCAGTTAAATCACACTAACCTCCAGACCAAGGACTCTGGAAGAGGGGTTTCAGCATATCGTTCTTCCTTTCTCAGTGTCTCTTCAGAGATGTCCAGCCGTTCCTGCTCGCACTGTTCAGGGGTAAATCATGTCTATTTAGCATGCTGATTTCTTTTTCCAAGGAGTGTTAACATTAGTCCATTAGAAGTGAGCTGAGCTGCTAGCATCAACATTTAAAGGCCTATCTCTGCTCTCTCCCCCGTGGGCTGTTTAATCCTTGATTGCCTTCAAGAAAAAAAGGCAGGAGGTCAGGAACTCAATTTTATTTTGAATTTCATACGTCTGCCAAGTGCCATTATGACTTCTTATATCAGCAGTCTACAAACAGTGTGTTGAATTATGGGGATGAAGGTTTGCTTTTAAGCTTGTCATTATGGGCTCAATACCCCAGCGTGCAAAGTGCTTTTGGTTAAAATGTCAGAACTGACCGAACCTACTTCACATGACATGCAGCCACTTGTCAGCTATGTTTTATAGTCTCATGAAGTTCTCTGTTCCATTCAAACTGCTTGTTTCACACGTAAAAGAAAAAGTAAACTCTGCTCCCATATTTTGTGAGGGGTTCAGTCATTTATTCATATCATGCATTAAAACGAGCATTGGCAAGGGTAATTGTTTTGTATTTTGCACACTGGAAAGTTGTATACCAAGCTTCACAACCCAAACAAAAGCACAATATGGACACCAGCAGCACAATCATCAACAACACAAACAATAAGTAAAGCACATGTGACTGTAACAGGATGGCCATCTCACAATTCTCTCACACTTACAAGACAGGCTGGAGCACAGGTATCTAACACACTAATGAGGGATTAAAAAGAAAACAAGCATTGGAAATGCAACAGGGCTCGCATTAGGAAAGTTTGAGCTATTGGTCTTATAAATGACATTTTTTTTATGTATGTGTTATTTTTTAAAATAGCTAAATTAATAGCTTTGTCATTTACAATGCCAATAGTTATAACTTTTGCAAATGTGACAGCTATAGCATTTGTAATGCAACATGTTTTGTATTTACATGACTTAGATGTATTGATATTACAAATAACAATGGCTTTTAATTTTTTTTAAATAATTAATACTTAAATAATTTATTTAATTTGTAATGGCAATAGCTTAAACTTTTGTAAATAACTTTTGTGAAGATTATGTTCAGTGTTTTTTATTGTGACGAAAATCCAAGAATAGAAGTGAAATATTAACATCTTTTTGTGATTTGTAATAAAGCGTGAAAGCTTGAAAACAGCTTGAAACATTGAAAGAACATATTTGAACCAGTGATGCTGTGGTTGCGCTGAGTGATGCTGTGGTTGCGCTGAGTGGTGTGTGCATCGGTGAAGCTTAGTGGGTGCATTGGTGGAGCTGTGTGGTGGGTGCCTCGGTGGAGCTGTGTGGTGGGTGCATCGGTGGAGCTGTGTGGTGGGTGCCTCGGTGGAGCTGTGTGGTGGGTGCCTCGGTGGAGCTGTGTGGTGGGTGCCTCAGTGGAGCTGTGTGGTGGGTGCCTCGGCAGAGCTGTGTGGTGGGTGCATTGGTGGAGCTTAGTTGGAGCATTGGTGGAGCTGTGTGGTGGGTGCATCGGTGGAGCTGTGTGGTGGGCGTCTCGGTGGAGCTCTGTGGTGGGTGCATGGGTGAAGCTGTGTGGTGGGTGCATCGGTGGAGCTTAGTGGGTGCATTGGTGGAGCTGTGTGGTGGGTGCATTGGTGGATCTTAGTTGGAGCATCGGTGGAGCTGTGTGATGGGTGCATCGGTGGAGCTGTGTGGTGGGTGCCTTGGTGGAGCTGTATGGTGGGTGCCTCGGTGGAGCTGTGTGGTGGGTGCATCGGTGGAGCTGTGTGGTGGGTGCATCGGTGGAGCTGTGTCGGTGGAGCTGTGTGGTGGGTGCATCGGTGGAGCTGGGTGGTGGGTGCATCGGTGGAGCTGTGTCAGTGGAGCTGTGTGGTTGCTGCATCGGTGGAGCTGTGTGGTGGGTGCATCGGTGGAGCTGTGTGGTGGGTGCCTCGGTGGAGCTGTGTGGTGGGTGCATCGGTGGAGCTGTGTGGTGGGTGCATCGGTGGAGCTGTGTAGGTGGAGCTGTGTGGTGGGTGCATCGGTGGAGCTGTGTGGTGGGTGCATCAGTGGAGCTGTGTGGTGGGTGCATCGGTGGAGCTGTGTCGGCGGAGCTGTGTGGTGGGTGCATCGGTGGATCTGTGTGGTGGGTGCATCAGTGGAGCTGTGTGGTGAGTGCATCAGTGGAGCTGTGTAGTGGGTGCTGTGTGGTGGGTGCATCGGTGGAGCTGTGTGGTGGGTGCCTCGGTGGAGCTCTGTGGTGGGTGCATCGGTGAAGCTGTGTGGTGGGTGCATTGGTGGAGCTTAGTTGGAGAATCGGTGGAGCTGTGTGGTGGGTGCATCGGTGGAGCTTTAAAAATTGTGAGTAATGTAAATGTAAATGTACATGTATTTATATAGCGCAAATTACCCACATCGCAGGCATCTAAGCGCTTGCTTAGGGAACCCGTCCTGGTATTCCCCTGTGAGATAACCCCGGCAGGGTATCCACAAGGTGAAAGCCAGGCATCCCGCCGCGAGGGGCCGTTGTCTCATGCATGAATTGTGTGTTCGCACGTATGCTCCCCCGTGTTATGCTTGTTCATTTTTTAAACTATTTTTTAACTGCCTGCTTGGGCCTAGCAGCTGCAATTTGCTCCTGTGACACTCCTTTGTTAGAACGTACTCTTTCACACCTTATGTTTATGTTTTTTTTTCGGTTTACATCTCCAAGGGTGTTTGCCATTTTGTGGGGGGGTAAATTAAGACAACCAAAATGTCTGCACTAGCACATGCTTATTGAGGCATGCGTAGTGTAAATCAATGCACTTTTATTTATTCATTAGTTTTTTTCCCAATGCTGTTTAACATTGGCAATAACTATTTTCCCCAGAAACAAGTGGCAAAGCTAAAAAGCAAGATCAATTGACTTTAGCAAAGCTTGTAAATTCTTTCGAAAGAGCATCTTGAAAAAGGCTATGAGCAGCTGTGTGCCACTAAGTGGAAACCCTGTGATGCATAGCCCGTTAATGAGCTGCACACACTCACACCCACAAAGAGGTTTGTTAGCAGAGGGTACTTTACATAATGTTCCATGCATTTGATAAAGAGCCAGCGAACTGAGTCCTATCCCCCCACCAATAACCAATTACACTCTCAGTCATCCAATGGCAGAAGAAATAGTTCATACACTCACCCCACCCACATGGTTGGGCGGAGTCACACGAGAAATGTATCTGAGCACAGATCAGTCTTATTTAGATTTCCTGCACGATGGCTGCATAGTGTTTTTGTACTTTCTTATTTTATTTGCAAGAAACCAACATTGAAAGTGTGCAAGATGAGAGCCATAGCGTAAAGCAGCCTGGTATGAGAATGTCATTGGCAGAATATTGTCTGAAATAAAAAATTCCATCCTAAATATTGTCTACAAAGATATCGGCGATAGCAGATAATAGAAAATACAGACCCAGTGCGACACCAGGACAATATGTATAACAGATAATATATTTCTATACGATATTCTGACATGTGATGAGGAAGATGAGGAGAGATGGGGGAAATGGTGGGAAACAACTTTGGCTGCTGCACAACATGGCTTTCAAACTGCGGGCTGCAGTCCCTAAGGAGCCATGGAGCTATTTAAGGGGGAGTGTGGCGCAAACAGAAAGTAAAATTAATAATAATGAGACAATGAGGATACAGCCACCATCTCCTCACTCCTGAGGGCCTGCTTCCTGCCCTAAAGCACAGCACACATTAGGGAAGCATAATGCAGAATTCTCTGTCCTGCACTTAAACCATGTTATGTATGTTATGTCATGTCATGTTATGTTGTTGGTGGGGAGGGCGGCGGGGAGAGGCTAGAAGGGTAGAATAGGGGAGAGTAAGGGTGACGAGAGATGCACGGGGAGCAGCAGCCTTTGATGTGCCGGCTGGCCGTGGCAGTGACTAATTAGGGGAGGAGAAATGCCAGAGCGCACGCAGGAGTAAGCTTGTAGGGGGAGGCTGGTGGCTTTGATGCTGTGCAAGCGCTTTTTCACGGGCACAGCATCAAATCGCCGGTTTAGTTAAGCTCTGGATAAGTCCCCAAAATGTTCGACATCTGCAATGCTTGCGCATTGGCAGAGGTCGAACCCTAAAAAGAACTAAACAGCCAAACCTTTTATGGAGTTTTGTTTTTTTAACCTTTATTACGATCTACACATTTTGCACAGCTGCATGCCTACAACCCTGGGGGCGACAGCAAATAATTAAGTGATTTTACCTTAGATCACACAGCTTTTAAGCCGACATCCCGGGGGACCGGCAGCGATATAGGATTATTACACATACTCTCCCCTGAATGTATCTAATGTGAAGAACAAAAAGTAAAGATCCAGAATCATACGTTATTATAGAAATTACCAACCCCCATCGCCATGCCAACACGTATATGTCTCAGGTTCCAGTCTACACCCACTAATCCGCAAACTTCAACTGTACACCCACCCTTTCCAAGTCACACGGGTCCGCTCTACAGTGTGTCCCAGGGATCCTCGACTTAGCCAGAGTGACACTCCACAATGAACACAAATCGCCCACACCCATAGCCGGGTGGCTTTTCACGTGTTATGATCTACCCTGAGGTCTGAGCCCCCCTGGTTCAGCCAAGCCACGAAGGGCTCCCATATGTCCAAGGGCCTCGATCTGCTAGGCATGAGGTCCTAATATGTCGACAACTGATCCTTACAGTATGTGACTGCATTTAACCATCCTGCTATCGTGGGCGGGTTTGATTTTTTCCAGTGTATAGCTACTTGACTTTTTGCGAGTAGGAGTTGTGAGAAGTTGGCCTGATATATAGTGCTCACTATTCTAGTGATCACTGTGTATCATACCAAATGACCCTTATTGATGATTGGTTGTAAGTCAACCTTATAGACCAGCTATCCTAGTAGCGTGGACAAAAGCAGTCTTCAGGCTAAACTCTAGAGGGCGTGTTAAGCCAGCTGTTTTACCATCACATATACCCCTTGAACACCAAGTGAAAGGACACCACAAAAGTTGTTATGAAAATAAAGGATATTTATTTATAACAAGTCTACCCTGAACTCTTTATGAGTCAGGGAGCTAAGCACAATACAAAACTCTTACGAAAATACTTCAAGTTGCACAATTTACACAAATGCCCGAGGGGCACGAAAAACCATATACTCTAAAAGTGGAATGCGAAATACTAGCAGGTAAGTAACAAGATCCAGAGGCTTCAGGATCGCTAGGACTACACTACTGAACCCTAAGGTTAGGAGCAGGAGGCCTAGGGAGATCGGGTGCAGAGTGTGCACTCTCACGCGGGATGCGGGACAAAGTCCATGGAGGCTAGTATTTCTAAAGTTACTGTTTCCGGACGAATCCGACTAGGTAGACTAAAAACGAAAAAGGATCTGGACACTTGGATAGTGAACCTGCGCTGGAGCACTGAAATTCTCGGGTTACCTAGCCCAGGGGCTGCGGCTGCATAGGGTTCAAAAGACGTCGGGAATCCTTGTTGTAGTCTATGGAGCCTGAAAGAAGAAGTTGCTGGCAGGCGACCAGTGAAGATGTTCGGTGTGATCCAAGCCTGGATCGGTGATGAAGATGACCTGAAAGCAGAGGGGACTCAGTTCTCAATCACTAGCCAGTGATTGTGTGGGCACCAGGATGGCACCGGATGAAGTCACCTCGACCAGGTGAGTGGGCGACGCTGGACTCTGCTGTCACTCGGACCAGGAGGCGTTGTCAGCGACCAGGCTGGAGGTGCGAGCTGTCCCACGAGGGTGTCTGCTGTCGGCGATGCTGAAACCAGGATTGGAGCAACAAGCCTTGGCAAAGGCAAGCCCACGCGGTCGAGTCAAGATGGCGTCTTGAGTGGACCAGGAGGGTCCGGGGTGCTCCTCTCTTGGAAGGGAGCGAGGGCCAGTCTGGAGCAACCAGACCAGCGGTGAAAACGTCGTGGTACGTCGTCAGGAGAGCCACTAGCCAACGGGTAAGCGACCGGACAAAGCGGTAGGCAGCAAAGAGCAGAAGGGCCCCACGCAGATCTCGTGGATGCTGGGGGGCTGGACTTCGGTGCTGGAGCTGCTCTGGGTTGGGGCTTCTCAAACCCCAGTGCACTCACTCGAGGATCCCTCGGCGGTCGTGCTGGTTAAGCGTCGTGCAGGTTGTGAAGATGGCCGGTCCCTCAGGTCTCGTCACACCCACGAATCTCAGCTGGGCTGATGATGCAGGTAGAGGTCAGAGATGCCAGGGAATCCGGGTCTCGTCGAGCTGGTCAGTCTTGATCCGGAGGATGGACGTGCAGCAAACCGCGATGCTTAGGTGGTGCCTGCGGGTGCAGGGTGGCTACTCCTTAGCCACAAGGGAGAGTCTTCAGAAATTGTCAAGAGTTCCTTTCGTGGAAAGTAGTTCAAGATTCAGAATTATCTAATTTGGGAAGGGGGCCTACTCCACCTTTATTCTAAGAAAAGGGGCTGGCACGCGACTAGGTCCTGCCCATGGGTGGGACCAGGAGGGGGGTGGTTACACCCCTCTCCCTTGTCCGGACTTTCCCCAGCTCAGGGGCTGGGGTGCCCCTGGAACTGGTTTAAGCCGGCATATGCACAGTGAGCACCGGGGTGCCACTTGCAGTAACCTTCCTCTCAGCCCTGCCTACCTGGGATACACAAAACCCTGTCTGGGATGGTGCTAGCACCGCCCCTGACAGGAAACCCTTTGTCCGAGCTCTCCTCGCTGGAAGGACTCCCAGCAGCAGGAGGTCAGACTTGTGTCTGTGGTGGCAGCATCCATTTTGTGATGCTGAGGCTCGAGTTAACTTTAACCGGGGTTCACAGTTACATACATGTCGTGTCCCTCTAGAAGGGTGGAATGCTAACCCCGTCACCAGAATTGGCGAGGGGTTAGTATTCCAATTCGTATGACACCTTACTCGACATGTTTTGATAAAGCGATACCAAAGTTGGCAAATAACCGCGAGGATTATAAGGCACTTAAGAGTATATGGTACACGTTATCATGGAACAGCTATTAGGACTTGGTTCCGCAAGCTGCAAATGGGCTCGGCTCATGCCAGAGCACCATCTCACATAATTCCAAGCACTATGCCTTCAGGATTGATAAGGCCTGCCATAGGAGTGACTGATAGGAATACATGTGTCCATTTTAAGGTTAGATACAGGGATACTATATCTAAAGCAAAGGGTGATTACACATGCCTTGCCCCAACTGTCGTGCAGCCAGTTGTGTCAGATTTGGGCGGCCAGCCAGAGGTGGCATAATACATGCTGCAGCCCCTGGTAGGCCCTGGGTACACCTATGCCCTGGATACCTAAGGTATACTGTACAGGGACTGATAAGGTGGCCCAGTACCAATTGTTAAATGCACCTAAGGAACATGTGTGTCAATTTAGAGAGAGAACAGCTAGGCTGTGGGTCTGATTAGCAGGTCCACAGCCAGGGAAAGTCGTAAACCAGTGAAACAAAAAGCAAAAATCGGGGGTGACCATAGGATTGCAGACCCCACTCTCCTACATAACCCCCCCCTAAACTTAGGGACATAAAACTAACCTTGACCAGGTGAGTCTTCTTGTTCTAAGTGGAAGTACCGGGAGAGACTATCTGCATTACCATGGTCAGTCCCTGGGCGGTGCTTCACTGTAAAGTCCATCCCCTGTAGGGAAATGGACCACCTAAGAAGTTTGGGGTTTTCACCCTTCATTTGATTTAGCCATAAGAGGGGCTTATGGTCGGTCTGAATCTTGAAGTGAGTGCCAAACAAGTATGGCCTCAGCTTCTTCAGGGCCCAAACCACAGCACAGGCCTCCCTCTCTATAGCTGACCAACGTTTCTCTCTAGACAGCCTCTCTGATGCTCAGAGAGGCTGTCAGAAAAGACTACACCATCTACTGACCCATCATCAGGGTTCTGAGTGAGCAGGACTGGGAGAGGGTCACTCTCTTCCTCCTGCCCCTCATCTGTAGCCATGAGCAAGCCCATGTCTTCCCTGTTGACAAATGCCTTGAGCCTGTTCACATGAAGTACTCTGTGAGGGCTCCTGGGAGTTCCAAGGTCCACCAGGTAGGTGACCTCTCCCTTTTGCTCAATAATGGCATGGGGTCCAGACCACTTGTCTTGGAGATCTGCTGGGGCCACTGGCTCCAACACCGACACCTTCTGCCCTGGGTGATACACAGTCAGGACAGCCTTTTGGTCATGCCAAGCTTTTTGGAGTTCTTGGCTGGCCTCAAGGTTTTTTAGATGCCTTCTCCATGTACTCTCCATGTACTCTGCCATCCTGGAGCGGAGACCAAGTACATAGTCCACTATGTCCTGTTTAGGCTTTTTGAGGGGTAACTCCCATCCTTCCTTCACAAGACACAGGGGTCCTCTTACAGGATGCCCAAAGAGAAGTTCAAAAGGGCTGTAACCAACCCCCTTCTGTGGGACCTCTCTGTAAGCAAACAGAAGGCAGGGTAAAAGGATGTCCCATCTTCGCCTAAGCTTTTCAGGTAACCCTTTTATCATCCCTTTGAGGGTCTTGTTGAACCTTTCAACAAGCCCATTGCATTGTGGATGATAGGGGGTGGTGAACTTGTAGTTGACACCACACTACTTACACATAGCAGTCAAGTATCCTGACATGAAGTTTGCACCTCTGTCAGAGACAACCTCCTTAGGAAACCCCACTCTGGAAAAAACTCCAAGTAGGGCCCTGGCCACAACAGGAGCTGTAGTGGTCCTAAGGGGAATAGCTTCTGGATACCTGGTGGCATGATCCACTACCACCAGTATAAATCTGTGCCCAGATGCTGTTGGGGGTCCATTGGTCCAACAATGTCAATCCCTACTCTTTCAAAGGGTACCCCCACCACAGGTAGTGGTATAAGGGGGGCTTTGTTGTGCCACCTGATTTGCCACTGGCTTGACAGGTGACACATGAGCGACAAAACTCTTTAGTGTCCTCAGACATATGAGGCCAGTGAAAGTGTGGGGCAAGCCTGTCCCAAGTCTTGTTCTGGCCTAAGTGACCTGCAAAGGGAATTTCATGGGCCAAGGTGAGAAGGAAACCTCTCAGAGACAAGGGGATGACCAGCCTCCTGGTAGCACCAGGCTTGGGGTCTCTTGCCTCAGAGTAAAGGAGTCCATCTTCCCAATACACTTTATGGGCACCTGTGGCATTCCCTGCAGCCTCAGCAGCAGCTTGCTGTCTGAGGGTTTCCAGAGATGAACAGTCTAACTGAGCATGTCTCAAGTCTGCCCTGGAAGGTCCCCCTGTCCCAAGAAACTCAACCTGTTCAGGCTCAAGTTCTTCTAGGACAGTTCCTTCTGGGGTCTTTGGGTCAGTCTCCTGTGAGAGCTGATCCTCTCCTTGAGGCAAGGGGGAAGGCACTGCCTTAACCCTACTGTTCTTTCTCTTGGTGAGTGTCTGGTCCATTGTTCCAGGATCCAGCACTAGTTCAGCTGGGCATTTCTTGGCCTGTGACCTAGTCACAGCAAGGACATGCGCTGACAAACCTAACATTTCCACATGAGTCCTATACTCCACATCTGACCATAGGGAGGATTCCAAATCATTGCTCAAAAGACAGTCCACTGGGAGGTCTGAACTAACAACAACCCTTTCGAGGCCATTTACCCCTCCCCAGGAGAAGTTAACAAGTGCCATACTATGGGCGGTAGTGACATTGCTAGCGTTGGTCACTAGGTAGTCTGAACCTAGTATTACCTGATCAGGGTCCACAAAGTTTGGTGTCACCATAGTGACACTGGCACAAGTGTCCCTGTAGGCCTGAGCCAATTTTCTATTGATTAAAGGTGTCTGCCTGTACTTGCCCAGAGTACTGGGACTTATTGTAGGGGTCAAATTCATGTCCCCAGTACAAACAAGAACAGCCTGGGTAGGTACTCTGACTAGGTCAGAGCCTGCCTCAGATACCAATGTCAACCCCACTATAGCCTTAGGGGGAGCACTACCACTACTAACTGAACTAGGGGTTGCAGGTGCCTTAGGGGCCGTAGTGGTAGGAGCTGGGCCTTTCTTGGTGCACTCACTAAACCAGTGAGTATTACTTTTACAGTACTGGCACCATGGTTTCTTCTGACCATTATTCTTCTTCTTTTGGGAATTCTGGGACCCACCCTCCTTAGATTGTTGGGGCCCTGTTGAAGACTTCTGGTCATTTTGCTTACTCTCATTACCCTTCTGGTCTGCTTTCTTCTGGCCACCACCCTGGTTCTGGTTCTGCTGCTTGACCCTTGTCCTGACCCATCTGTCTGCCTTCTTTCCCAATTCTTGGGGAGAGGTCAGATCTGAGTCAATAAGGTACTGATGCAACAACTGATTTTGACAACTACTTAAGATTTGTTCTCTCATAATTAGGTTATACAATCCTGTATAATCAGTAACTTTACTTCCCAGTAACCAGCCTTTAAAAGCCTCAGTAGTATAGACAACAATTGGTCCTTGACATAATTATACCATAGAAAATAATCATTACATTCGGTTAAGTTGATTTACTCTAAACCAAGACTGAATCTGTATTGTTAATTCAATAAGTAATACTAGCCCACATTGACAGAATGTCACACAGTCAGCACCAACAAACCAATAGAACCGAGAAAAAAGTCCAATCAGGTCGGTCTGTTTAATATACAGTATAACAAAGTTTAGAATTCAACGTATCTCTATACATGTATTTACATAGATAATAAACCAAAATATATTTCTATAATAAAAGAGAACGTGCACAGAGAAAGAAGAAAAGTGTGTGCTCAAGTGAATGATCAAGAAGATCAGAGAAACATAGTGTAGGTCATTTATCTACAAGGAAAAACGAGCCTGCCCTGGGTAACGCTTGTAAAAAATGTACTTCTTTTTTACTAGCTTGTATGCTATATACAGTTCCGTAGTCCTTAGTTTGCACGAATGGCAATGGGATTTATGGAAATGGGGCAGGGGACAGGGGTCAGTAGGTGCAGGCTCCCAAAGGGGAATGTCGTCGACGTTTCGACCCAGCCATACAACGGGTGGTTCAAGTCCTCAACAACGTAGATCAGGTAGAGGTCAGAGATGCAAGGGAATCCAGGTCTCGTCGAGCTGGTCAGTCTTGATCCGGAGGATGGACGTGCAGCAAACCGCGATGCTTAGGTGGTGCCTGCGGGTGCAGAGTGGCTACTCCTTAGCCACAAGGGAGAGTCTTCAGAAATTGTCAAGAGCTCCTTTCATGGAAAGTAGTTCAAGATTCAGAATTATCTAATTTGGGAAGGGGGCCTGCTCCTACCTTTATTCTAAGAAAAGGGGCTGGCACGCGACTAGGTCCTGCCCATGGGTGGGACCAGGAGGGGGGTGGTTACATCCCTCTCCCTTGTCCGTACTTTCCCCAGCTCAGGGGCTGGGGTGCCCCTGGAACTGGTTTGAGCCGGCATATGCACAGTGAGCACCGGGGTGCCACTTGCAGTCACCTTCCTCTCAGCCCTGCCTACCTGGGATACACAAAACCCTGTCTGGGATGGTGCTAGCACCGCCCCTGACAGGAAACCCTTTGTCCAAGCTCTCCTCGCTGGAAGAACTCCCAGCAGCAGGAGGTCAGACTTGTTTCTGTGGTGGCAGCATCCATTTTGTGATGCTGAGGCTCAAGTTAACTTTAACCGGGGTTCACAGTTACATACATGTCGTGTCCCTCTAGAAGGGTGGAATGCTAACCCCGTCGCCGGAATTGGCGAGGGCTTAGTATTCCAATTCGTATGACACCTTACTCGACATGTTTTGATAAAGCGATACCAAAGTTGGCAAATAACCGCGAGGATTATAAGGCACTTAAGAGTATATGGTACGAGTTATCATGGAACAGCTATTAGGACTTGGTTCTGCAAGCTGCAAACGGGCTCGGCTCATGCCAGAGCACCATCTCACATAATTCCAAGCACTCTGCCTTCAGGATTGATAAGGCCTGCCATAGGAGTGACTGATAGGAATACATGTGTCCATTTTAGGGTTAGATATAGGGATACTATATCTAAAGCAAAGGGTGATTACACCACCTTGCCCCAGCTGTCGTGCAGTCAGTTGTGTCAGATTTGGGTGGCCAGCCAGGGGTGGCATAATACATGCTGCAGCCCCTGGTAGGCCCTGGGTACACCTATGCCCTGGATACCTAAGGTATACTGTACAGGGACTGATAAGGTGGCCCAGTACCAATTGTTAAATGCACCTAAGGTACATGTGTGTCAATTTAGAGAGAGAACAGCTAGGCTGTGGGTCTGATTAGCAGGCCCACAGCCAGGGAAAGTCGTAAACCAGTGAAGCAAAAAGCAAAAATCGGGGGTGACCATAGGATTGCAGACCCCACTCTCCTACAGGAGTAGCATAGATGTCAGCTTTCGGGGACCCTTGGGTACGTCAAGTACAAATCCCAGTAACGCCACTAGTGGGGTCATCTGCAGTGAAATGTTGATAATATTTCCAATGTGCTTAAAAACGTCTAACCAAAATTACGCTATTGGTGAACAGAACCAAGCTAAGTGTATAAATGTGGCATCTTGTGCCCCGCACCTCCAACAACACGCATCGTGTTGTATACCTATACGACGTAACTGAATTGGCGTGTGGTTTACTCTATGTAAGTAATTAAAATGTATGAGCCGTAGCCTATAGTTTGGCGAAAGATGTTCCAGTTGAGAACAGCAAACCTGCCATTGTTTGTCCGTGATGGTTATAGCAGCCTCCCTCTCCCGTTCGGTCTTTGATGTGCTAGAAATGATCGGGGACGATTCTTGTGTTATACTGTAAATTCTTGTTATCAACTTCTGAGGGGACTGATAAGTTGTAATGTTTTCCAGGGCAGGCAGCTGAGCCGGGGCCTTTGGGAATCCCTCATATCTTGCCCTACATGCCGCCCTAAGCTGATAGTACAGCAACATGTCAGAAGCCGACGGATGGTCAGGCTCACACAGCTGTTAGAGAGATAATAACACGTCATCCGGGTATAGATCCCGACTCACCCTTAGTCCGCTACCCCTTGCACGCTCAGTGGTTGGTCTGTCCGTTAGCGGGTCAATTAGTGGATTACCCCCCAGTGGCATAGATGGAGCATATCATTCAGTGAGCCCCGCCCTCTTTTCTATATTTCTCCAAGCCCATCTCATTGTTTCCACAGTATTTATGTCTGAATGCGACCTCCTATAAGGGTGATATACTGCTGTATTGAGTGGTGTGGGCGCAACCATATCTAGTTCTATCGCTACATGCGGTTGAAACAGAGTGGGATGCTGCCAGAAATTAAAATACTGTGCCTGTGCACTATAAGCATACAGCTCGAAGTCAGGGGTCCCCAGTCCCTCCTGAGAGAACGGGAGAATTAATAAGTTCCATGATACACGGGGTTGTCTACCTGCCCAAACCAGGTCAACAATTCCAGTACGGAGTCGTTTAAAGAAGTGAGTATTTAGGGGCATAGGTATGTATACAAACAAATATAACAATTTAGGAAGTAGGACCCTTTTAATAATTGCTATCCGGCCAGTTAAGGAAAGCAGGAAGCGTTTCCACCGCAGTATCTTACTTTCCATCCAATCTATCGCTTTTCCATAGTTAGCCAGCCATACTTCCTGGATAGATCTGCTGATCCATATGCCCAGATATTTTGTTTCACCGCCACCCACTGGATAGGGAACTCTGTTTCACATGGGCTGGTATCATCCGTGAGCGGTAGTATCACAGACTTTGCCCAATTAATCTGTACCCCCGTCAAAACCCCTTATCTAATAAATTCTCTCATGATTATGTCAAAGTTATCTTTGGGGTTGACTAAGTAGATTGACATATCGTCCACGTACATTGATATCAATAGTCCTCTGGACGTTAAACCAATGCTCCGCTGAGTGTGATGTTGTCTAAGCATGGCCGCCAATGGCTCGGTAGCGATAGCAAAAAGTAGGGTCGATAACGGACATCCTTGCCTTGTCCCCCTAGTTATGGCAAATGGTTCTGACATCTGTCCATTTACCCTCACCCTCGCCGTTGGGTTAGTGTATATTACTTGGATTTGTCTAATAAAATTGGGACTGAGCCCTATCCGGGATAGCAGGGCAAACAGGAATTTCCATTCCAACGAGTCAAACGCTTTCGTAGCATCTAATAATGCCACTACCGCCTGAACATGGGGCGCTAAGTAGTGCAACAGGCCAAATATCACTCTCAGATTATGCGTTGTAGACCTGCCCGGTATAAATCCAGATTGGTCAGGAAGGGCAATTTACGGAAGCATTGGCTACAATCTGTTGGGCAGAAGTTTGGCATAAATTTTGGCGTCCAGGTTAATCAAAAACAATGGCCTATAAGAGTCCGGTTTAGTGGGATCTTTATCAGGTTTTAGTAACGTTATGATTGTGGCCTCTCTTAAGGTCGGGGGAGTATACCCGTTTCCCACGCCTCCATGTAAACTTGGAGTAGACGGGGAGCAATGATATCCACGATTTCCTTATAAAAGGCTGTAGTGAGTCTATCCGCCCCCCGGGATTTATCAGCCAGCATGCCAGATATGACCTGTCTCACGTCTTCTACCGTTATAAGCTGGTCCATATATTCCCTCGCACCATTATTGTACCACGCCAGTGCAATGGTATGGAAATAGTCGGTAATATCCGAAAGTGGCGGGTCAGTGTGAGAAGTGTACAATGACTGGTAATATTTGGCCATTGTCTCAAGAATGTCCTGTGGATTTCTGACTACCTCATCCACCTCTGTGCGCAATTCGGTGATGTACTATGAGGCTCTTGGGGCACGGAGCAAGATGGCCAGCGTCTTTCCAGCCTGGTCACCCTCTCCATATCGCCTGGCTTGAGCATACTTGTACATGTATGCAGTTTCCCTCTCTGCCTGTCTCTTGATATTCAGTCAACTTTGACCTGAGTTTAGCCGTGGTAGCATTAGTCGGATTCACCCTATTATACCTTTCCAGGTTTTAAATATCATGCTCAAGGGTTCGCAGGGTATGCCGGATAGCCCTCAATACTCCCTTTTTCAATGCCATACAATGTTCCCTAGTAACTACCTGTCTTGACGGGTTTTTTGGCTCTATTTCGGAGTGATGAAAACTTTAAGCTTGCTCACACCTATAGTCTGTATTCTTACCTTGTGTTGGCCCTTTTAAGCCCTTTTTTCCAGACCTAGAAGAGGATAGCTGCTTTATATGATGATAGATCCCTTATTCTTGACTCTAATCCATCTATTGCCTATTGGCTTTGACATAATTATGTGTCCTTTCATTATCCTGCCTATAGTAGAGGGTGGATCCTGTGGTCCTGACTTTATATTACATATTGGTATGGTTTGTGTAGGTCCTCTGACAGAGCTAAGGGTTATTTCATCCTTCTCAGGCCTACAAGGCCCAGAACTAGAGAGACTCCATTTTGCTTTCTGTCCCTGCAGAGCTGAGATGCTTGAAGGGTAAAGGTAATGTTTATAGTTAAGCCTGTTGTCTGCTAGGGGAAAACCAGCCAGGACTGGTTCTTATCGGAAGAATGTGTTTGTCTCTTGGGCCCAGACGTAACATGCAGATGGCCACTGCGGTTGCACGGAGAGCCCTGGAGCTAGCACAGGAATTCGGTGGGAGGCAGCCCTCTGTTGGAAATTTCCATGAGGGGAGAGGAATCCATATTAGCGAACTGCAGGAGAGGAGGAGTGGTCAGTTTGGTTCTTGAAGAGTGGAGAGTAGGATGTTTGCTGGAGCTGCAGAGTACAGTTCAGTTCTATTGGTTTTCTGGAATGGAGAAAGAAGGCAGATGATTGCTGAAGCTGGAGAGAGCAGTCATTTGAACAAAGTTGGAACTATCAGCTGGGGCTGCCAGTTTATCAGAATGCATTAAAGCAGATGGAGGAGTTGAGGCTGTCAGCTGAAGCAGTTGAGCCAGAGACGTGAAGCTGTGGTGATGGAGGGAGAGACAGGAAGCCCTGATCCTACCAGAGAGAGAGAGAAACATTCCTTCTAATAGGTGAGGTAGTCTAAATTAGTCTGTTTTACACTTACACCTTAATCTTGTCTTTATTCCCTAGGCTATTGTATGTCTAATCCCTTTTCTTTCAGCGGTGTGCAGTCTATTTATAGTTCCTGTTAGTTACAGAGACCCCGCAGATCTGTGTATGAATCCTTTTCTATTGTTATTGTAATAAAGATACCCCAGTTCTTAGTGAACCAGGGTGCATGTGTTGTTCTTATGATAGAGAGCGTTTAAATCAGGTAATAACCCTTGCATACAGTGTGTGTCTATTGTTCTTAAAGCACAGGTAACCTTTCCTTCTAGTCAGGTGTTACAGCTAGAACAGATGCTGCCCCTGATCCGGTAAGTAGCCACTGAATAATTAGGGAGAGAGAGGAGCCCTTGAGCTAGGGAAATATTCAGACACTAAGTAATTCGGCCATCCCATAATATTATTGTAGTAGCGAACCTTTAGTGAATAGTGAGAGAGACTTCCCAACATAGAGAGAGAGAGAGCTGAAGGTATTCATAGGAAAGTGATCGTCGTTGTGTAGCGGCGTTAGTGAGAGCACTGATTGTGGTCAGTGTGTATACCCACAAGATTGTGGCTTGAGAGAGCACCGGGGGGATACGGTGTGTAATGAGATCGCCTCTAGGGAAAGCGGCATTAAAGAGAGCATCAGGTGGAAGCCTGATGTGTAGGTCCGCCGGATTGTGGACCGGATTGTGAGGAAGAGAGCACTAGGGCTGCAGCCTAGTGTGTAGACACGCCGGATTGCGTGTCGAGTGAGCACTGATGGTGATCAGTGTGTAATGGTAAATAATCAGAACTGCCCCAGGGTAGATTAGTCTGGACCCATGTGGTCGCGAGACTATGAGGTATGAGTGTGGTGTAGGGCATGGATGTCCTTAGTAATCAGTGAGTATTCCTAGTAATCCCTATAGATTTAGTGGTGTTTCTAATGATATGAGCTTGTATATTGCGAGTTCCCCATCCTCAGGTAGGTACCCAGGTGCCTGGATAGATGGGTCCTGAGGAGGGAGGTGGTTACGTTTTGGCCAGGTTGGTGTTGCTCTGGTGAGCTGGTTCTATCTGGTCTGAGAATCTGGTCATAACACTACCTTGAAGGTCTCCCACAGAGTCCCAGGGGATTCCACAGACCCTTCATTGAGTTCGAAATAGTCAACTAATTTCTCTCTAAGTTCTTCACGGAAAACCTGGTCTAGTAGTGCTTTAGATGGGAATCTCCAACTGAATGGTTGTATGTACTGTGGTGGAATCTGCATTTGGACCTGGGTGGGTGCATGATCGGAAAATGTAGGTGGATGATGCTTAGCTTCCGTGACCCAATTGTGCAGGTCTCTAGATTTCAACCAATAGTCCAAACTGAACCAAGCATTCCTATGTTGTGTCACGCAAGTGCCCTCTCTTGCTGTCGGATGAAGAGATCTCCATGTGTCCACCAAGTGTAGATCTTCAACTATGTTCAGCAACATCGCTGCTGCCCAAGGAAGGTGCGCATAGGACGCACCCAGTCTATCTGCTGAAGGTGATAACACCACATTGAAATCGCCCCCCCATAATATTGCCACTTTCCCAAGTGACTGGATGTTCTGCCATACATGTTGGAAAAAGGCCGGGCTGTCTACGTTGGGACCATAGGTGTTCACTATCACAATTGGGGTGTTACATAGCTAATAGGATATATCTACCGTCTTTATCAATCTGCGAGCGATGTGTCTTCCAATGTAACCCTCTACGTATTAAGATCGCCACCCCCCTTGAATAATTCGAGTAGTTAGCCTCCACCACCTCTCCCCATCTATTGTGCCTGAGCGTGTTCGTGTCCGCAGACCTTAGGTGCATCTCTTGAAAAAGGCATATGTCCACCTCATGTCTAATCAAGTAAGAGTGAATCCATCTGGCCTTTCTTCTATCATTTAAGCCCCTAATATTCCACGATAGGCATGTGATACTTGTCATAATCTCTGCAGTGTCGAGTCACTTGTGTGCCCCTCTTGCCCAGTCCTTGTGTTCATGATGAGTGTACCAAACATTAAAATATCAGTAGTCTGCAGCACAGAAATTCCATACATCCAGTCAGTAAAAAGCTTGAACCTGTGCTATCCAAGCGCAAATTACATTTTACTTCTAACATGTGACATGGCAAATTAGGGGACTTTAACAAAAACTCCTCCCACACCAACCCCCCAATCAGGTTGTGAACCACCCCCCTACTCCACCAGAAACCATAAACATAAAATCCACAGTGTGGAGCTTAAGGGAATCATCCCATTGGGTAGCGTGAGGTCGCTGGCATACCACCCCCACTCTTTTAGTATTGTGGCCAAGAATATGGCACTTTTCCCCAGCCCAAGAAAGCAGTTATATTTATTACTTAAATACAGCCCATTAACTGATCCTAACCATATATCTTTGGGCTATGAGGCGCTTACGCCCCAAGATTTATAGGTCGACCAAAGCAACAAAATAAGTAGCTATAACAGTACAGTTCCCCATGCCGTGCACTTATCTGTGTTTCCAGCTTATGCGTCCCAGGTCCTTAATGATTGTCACTCACATTTTTATCGGATTGTGAGTCTTTTCCTGCTCCCGTCAGTTTATGGTCTTTTGCCATTTGTTTTTGCATAGGCAAGGGCAGCTTTGGCATCCGTGAAGTAAGTAGGCTTCCCGTGTCCCTGAATCCTGAGCTTGACAAGATAGATTAAAGCGTATCTAGTTCCAATCTGCTGAAATATTTTTTAAATTCCCTGCGGGCCGCTGAACCTGCAAGGTAAAGTCCGGATACGGGGATATGTGATTACCTTTATATTGTATATCTCTTTTTTCTCCTGCTAGACGTAGGATCGTGTCTCTGTCTCTATAGTTGAGGACCCTAGCGATGATCGGTCTTGCTGGTGCCCCTGCTTTGGTCTAGGACCCAACGCGCGGTGCGCCCGTTCAGTTTAAAACATTGTAACGACCGGATTCTCGGACCAGATAGAATCAGCTCATCAGAGCACCACCAACCCAGCCGGAACGTAATCACCTCGCTCCTTAGGACCTATTTGCAACAGATATCTATGTCTCCTACCTAAGGATGGGGAATTAGCAATATACATGCATAGGTTTTCTACAATATCACACTCACACCAGCTAGTCTCGCGGCAGCCCAGGCCCAGACTAGTCTACCCTAGGGCAGTTCTGATTAGTTACCATTACACACTGACCACAATCAGTGCCCGCCCAAGCCACGATCCTGTGGGTATAGGCACCAGTGTCCTCCCTGGTGTTCTCTTACTTACATCCCAAGCCGCAATCCTGCGGGTATAAGCACCAGTGTCCCTCCTGGTGTTCTCTTACTTACATCCCAAGCCGCAATCCTGCGGGTATAAGCACCAGTGTCCCTCCTGGTGTTCTCATTAACGCCGTTTACCAACGACGATCACTTTCCTATAAATACCATTAGGGGAAATCTTTCGTTATCTACTAGGGATATGATACCACAATATTATAGATCACACAACGGTTTACCAAATTAGATAATGTACAACTTATTCTTCACTTCAAGGGCCCCTCTCTCCCTCATTGCTCAGTCATCCCTTACTTGATCGGGAATTGCATCCGTTCAGGAAAACAATGTCTGACTAGAAGAACAGGTTACCCTGATTGTACAAGAATAAAAGGCACATGCTGGTTCACTTAGAACTGAGGTACTTTATTACAATAATCATGACAATATAATACTATACTATAACATATAGCCTGCAAAAGAAAATAAAAGGTTAGAATGTGCACACTAGGAGGAAAAAGGTCGACGTCCCCTGATTAATGTGAAGTCTGGATTCAGCAGTCATCTAGGTTCCCTTCTCGTCTGTGCCTTGGTTCGTCTTTAGGGTCACACCTCTGCAGTCACGGATACACGTCTGCACCGCTATGCTCTGTCTCCTTCTCCTCCCTCCAAGTCACTGGAACCTTCCTCTCATCAGCTGCTTTCTCTCTGGCTGTTCTGCACTACTCCTCTCTCCTCTCAATCACGGACCATCTTCACTTTTCTGCTTCGATCTTATAACTCAGTTTCAGCCTCTCTGGTATTCGTTCTCTTGACTAACTGCTTCACTCTAAATGCTCTGATCTTAAAGGTCAAAGCTCGCCAGCTGCTCCAGCTAAAATAACTTCAATCTTTCTAAGAGAGTATCAGCTTCTCGGTCTTTCTCGGACTTCAAAATGGCGACTGTCTGCCTTGAAATAATTAATGATTCAGAAAAGGGGGTGGTGATGAACAGAGTGTCTGAATTAAGCAGACCACTCTTACCCAGTCCAAAGATCAGGGCTTGATCCATCACCTTTATTTATCTCATTGCACCATCCCAGTTCAGAACCTGGCTATATGCAAATCAGTCTGTCCCTGGTCCAGTGCATCATGGGAACAGGGCAGACTAAACTACCAAGCCAATTCTTCACCAGAAAGGAGACAAGCTGCCGGGGACCGGTTTCTGGCATTTCAGCCGTCTTCGGCCCGGCTTGCTTGAAACCTGATGGTGCAGTGAGAAAGGGACTCATGTCTGAGTATACCCTGCCACACCTATAGTGGCCAAAAACGATTCAGAAAAGGGGGTGGTGATGAACAGAGTGTCTGAATTAAGCAGACCACTCTTACCCAGTCCAAAGATCAGGGCTTGATCCATCACCGTTATTTATCTCACTGCACCATCCCAGTTCAGAACTTGGCTATATGCAAATCAGTCTGTCCCTGGCCCAGTGCATCATGGGAACAGGGCAGACTAAACTACCAAGCCAATTCTTCACCAGAAAGGAGACAAGCTACCGGGGACCGGTTTCTGGCATTTCAGCCGTCTTCGGCCCGGCTTGCTTGAATCCTGATGGTGCAGTGAGAAAGGGACTCATGTCTGAGTATACCCTGCCACACCTATAGTGGCCAAAAACGATTCAGAAAAGGGGGTGGTGATGAACAGAGTGTCTGAATTAGGCAGACCACTCTTACCCAGTCCAAAGATCAGGGCTGGATCCATCACCGTTATGTATCTCACTGCACCATCCCAGTTCAGAACCTGGCTATGTGCAAATCAGTCTGTCCCTGGCCCAGTGCATCATGGGAACAGGGCAGACTAAACTACCAAGCCAATTCTTCACCAGAAAGGAGACAAGCTACCGGGGACCGGTTTCTGGCATTTCAGCCGTCTTCGGCCCGGCTTCCTTGAATCCTGATGGTGCAGTGAGAAAGGGACTCATGTCTGAGTATACCCTGCCACACCTATAGTGGCCAAAAACGATTCAGAAAAGGGGGTGGTGATGAACAGAGTGTCTGAATTAGGCAGACCACTCTTACCCAGTCCAAAGATCAGGGCTTGATCCATCACCGTTATGTATCTCACTGCACCATCCCAGTTCAGAACCTGGCTATATGCAAATCAGTCTGTCCCTGGCCCAGTGCATCATGGGAACAGGGCAGACTAAACTACCAAGCCAATTCTTCACCAGAAAGGAGACAAGCTACCGGGGACCGGTTTCTGGCATTTCAGCCGTCTTCGGCCCGGCTTTCTTGAATCCTGATGGTGCAGTGAGAAAGGGCCTCATGTCTGAGTATACCCTGCCACACCTATAGTGGCCAAAAACAATTCAGAAAAGGGGGTGGTGATGAACAGAGTGTCTGAATTAAGCAGACCACTCTTACTCAGTCCAAAGATCAGGGCTTGATCCATCACCGTTATTTATCTCACTGCACCATCCCAGTTCAGAACCTGGCTATATGCAAATCAGTCTGTCCCTGGCCCAGTGCATCATGGGAACAGGGCAGACTAAACTACCAAGCCAATTCTTCACCAGAAAGGAGACAAGCTACCAGGGACCGGTTTCTGGCATTTCAGCCGTCTTCGGCCCGGCTTGCTTGAATCCTGATGGTGCAGTGAGAAAGGGACTCATGTCTGAGTATACCCTGCCACACCTATAGTGGCCAAAAACGATTCAGAAAAGGGGGTGGTGATGAACAGAGTGTCTGAGTTAAGCAGACCACTCTTACCCAGTCCAAAGATCAGGGCTTGATCCATCACCATTATTTATCTCACTACACCATCCCAGTTCAGAACCTGGCTATATGCAAATCAGTCTGTCCCTGGCCCAGTGCATCATGGGAACAGGGCAGACTAAACTTCCAAGCCAATTCTTCACCAGAAAGGAGACAAGCTACCGGGGACCGGTTTCTGGCATTTCAGCCGTCTTTGGCCCGTCTTGCTTGAATCCTGATGGTGCAGTGAGAAAGGACTCATGTCTGAGTATACCCTGCCACACCTATAGTGTCCAAAAATGATTCAGAAAAGGGGGTGGTGATGAACAGAGTGTCTGAATTAAGCAGACCACTCTTACCCAGTCCAAAGATCAGGGCTTGATCCATCACCGTTATGTATCTCACTGCACCATCCCAGTTCAGAACCTGGCTATATGCAAATCAGTCTGTCCCTGGCCCAGTGCATCAAGGGAACAGGGCAGACTAAACTACCAAGCCAATTCTTCACCAGAAAGGAGACAAGCTACCGGGGACCGGTTTCTGGCATTTCAGCCGTCTTCGGCCCGGCTTCCTTGAATCCTGATGGTGCAGTGAGAAAGGGACTCATGTCTGAGTATACCCTGCCACACCTATAATGGCCAAAAACGATTCAGAAAAGGGGGTGGTGATGAACAGAGTGTCTGAATTAAGCAGACCACTCTTACTCAGTCCAAAGATCAGGGCTTGATCCATCACCGTTATTTATCTCACTGCACCATCCCAGTTCAGAACCTGGCTATATGCAAATCAGTCTGTCCCTGGCCCAGTGCATCATGGGAACAGGGCAGACTAAACTACCAAGCCAATTCTTCACCAGAAAGGAGACAAGCTACCGGGGACCGGTTTCTGGCATTTCAGCCGTCTTCGGCCCGTCTTGCTTGAATCCTGATGGTGCAGTGAGAAAGGGACTCATGTCTGAGTATACCCTGCCACACCTATAGTGTCCAAAAATGATTCAGAAAAGGGGGTGGTGATGAACAGAGTGTCTGAATTAAGCAGACCACTCTTACCCAGTCCAAAGATCAGGGCTTGATCCATCACCGTTATTTATCTCACTGCACCATCCCAGTTCAGAACCTGGCTATATGCAAATCAGTCTGTCCCTGGTCCAGTGCATCATGGGAACAGGGCAGACTAAACTACCAAGCCAATTCTTCACCAGAAAGGAGACAAGCTGCCGGGGACCGGTTTCTGGCACTTCAGCCGTCTTCGGCCCGTCTTGCTTGAATCCTGATGGTGCAGTGAGAAAGGGACTCATGTCTGAGTATACCCTGCCACACCTATAGTGTCCAAAAACGATTCAGAAAAGGGGGTGGTGATGAACAGAGTGTCTGAGTTAAGCAGACCACTCTTACCCA
Organism: Lissotriton vulgaris; assembly: GCF_964263255.1. Lineage (NCBI taxonomy): Eukaryota > Metazoa > Chordata > Amphibia > Caudata > Salamandridae > Lissotriton > Lissotriton vulgaris. The sequence continues at coordinate 1,849,148,210 of NC_141693.1, read as the reverse complement.
GTCCAAAGATCAGGGCTTGATCCATCACCGTTATTTATCTCACTGCACCATCCCAGTTCAGAACCTGGCTATATGCAAATCAGTCTGTCCCTGGCCCAGTGCATCATGGGAACAGGGCAGACTAAACTACCAAGCCAATTCTTCACCAGAAAGGAGACAAGCTGCCGGGGACCGGTTTCTGGCATTTCAGCCGTCTTCGGCCCGGCTTCCTTGAATCCTGATGGTGCAGTGAAAAAGGGACTCATGTCTGAGTATACCCTGCCACACCTATAGTGGCCAAAAACGATTCAGAAAAGGGGGTGGTGATGAACAGAGTGTCTGAATTAAGCAGACCACTCTTACCCAGTCCAAAGATCAGGGCTTGATCCATCACAGTTATGTATCTCACTGCACCATCCCAGTTCAGAACCTGGCTATATGCAAATCAGTCTGTCCCTGGCCCAGTGCATCATGGGAACAGGGCAGACTAAACTACCAAGCCAATTCTTCACCAGAAAGGAGACAAGCTACCGGGGACCGGTTTCTGGCATTTCAGCCGTCTTCGGCCCGGCTTCCTTGAATCCTGATGGTGCAGTGAGAAAGGGACTCATGTCTGAGTATACCCTGCCACACCTATAATGGCCAAAAACGATTCAGAAAAGGGGGTGGTGATGAACAGAGTGTCTGAATTAAGCAGACCACTCTTACTCAGTCCAAAGATCAGGGCTTGATCCACCACCGTTATTTATCTCACTGCACCATCCCAGTTCAGAACCTGGCTATATGCAAATCAGTCTGTCCCTGGCCCAGTGCATCATGGGAACAGGGCAGACTAAACTACCAAGCCAATTCTTCACCAGAAAGGAGACAAGCTACCGGGGACCGGTTTCTGGCATTTCAGCCGTCTTCGGCCCGGCTTCCTTGAATCCTGATGGTGCAGTGAGAAAGGGCCTCATGTCTGAGTATACCCTGCCACACCTATAGTGGCCAAAAACGATTCAGAAAAGGGGGTGGTGATGAACAGAGTGTCTGAATTAAGCAGACCACTCTTACTCAGTCCAAAGATCAGGGCTTGATCCATCACCGTTATTTATCTCACTGCACCATCCCAGTTCAGAACCTGGCTATATGCAAATCAGTCTGTCCCTGGCCCAGTGCATCATGGGAACAGGGCAGACTAAACTACCAAGCCAATTCTTCACCAGAAAGGAGACAAGCTACCGGGGACCGGTTTCTGGCATTTCAGCCGTCTTCGGCCCGGCTTGCTTGAATCCTGATGGTGCAGTGAGAAAGGGACTCATGTCTGAGTATACCCTGCCACACCTATAGTGGCCAAAAACGATTCAGAAAAGGGGGTGGTGATGAACAGAGTGTCTGAATTAAGCAGACCACTCTTACCCAGTCCAAAGATCAGGGCTTGATCCATCACCATTATTTATCTCACTACACCATCCCAGTTCAGAACCTGGCTATATGCAAATCAGTCTGTCCCTGGCCCAGTGCATCATGGGAACAGGGCAGACTAAACTACCAAGCCAATTCTTCACCAGAAAGGAGACAAGCTACCGGGGACCGGTTTCTGGCATTTCAGCCGTCTTTGGCCCGTCTTGCTTGAATCCTGATGGTGCAGTGAGAAAGGGACTCATGTCTGAGTATACCCTGCCACACCTATAGTGTCCAAAAACGATTCAGAAAAGGGGGTGGTGATGAACAGAATGTCTGAATTAAGCAGACCACTCTTACCCAGTCCAAAGATCAGGGCTTGATCCATCACCGTTATGTATCTCACTGCACCATCCCAGTTCAGAACCTGGCTATATGCAAATCAGTCTGTCCCTGGCCCAGTGCATCATGGGAACAGGGCAGACTAAACTACCAAGCCAATTCTTCACCAGAAAGGAGACAAGCTACCGGGGACCGGTTTCTGGCATTTCAGCCGTCTTCGGCCCGGCTTCCTTGAATCCTGATGGTGCAGTGAGAAAGGGACTCATGTCTGAGTATACCCTGCCACACCTATAATGGCCAAAAACGATTCAGAAAAGGGGGTGGTGATGAACAGAGTGTCTGAATTAAGCAGACCACTCTTACCCAGTCCAAAGATCAGGGCTTGATCCATCACCGTTATTTATCTCACTGCACCATCCCAGTTCAGAACCTGGCTACATGCAAATCAGTCTGTCCCTGGCCCAGTGCATCATGGGAACAGGGCAGACTAAACTACCAAGCCAATTCTTCACCAGAAAGGAGACAAGCTACCGGGGACCGGTTTCTGGCATTTCAGCCGTCTTCGGCCCGGCTTGCTTGAACCCTGATGGTGCAGTGAGAAAGGGACTCATGTCTGAGTATACCCTGCCACACCTATAGTGGCGAAAAACGATTCAGAAAAGGGGGTGGTGATGAACAGAGTGTCTGAATTAAGCAGACCACTTTTACCCAGTCCAAAGATCAGGGCTTGATCCATCACCATTATTTATCTCACTGCACCATCCCAGTTCAGAACCTGGCTATATGCAAATCAGTCTGTCCCTGGCCCAGTGCATCATGGGAACAGGGCAGACTAAACTACCAAGCCAATTCTTCACCAGAAAGGAGACAAGCTACCGGGGACCGGTTTCTGGCATTTCAGCCGTCTTCGGCCCGTCTTGCTTGAATCCTGATGGTGCAGTGAGAAAGGGACTCATGTCTGAGTATACCCTGCCACACCTATAGTGTCCAAAAATGATTCAGAAAAGGGGGTGGTGATGAACAGAGTGTCTGAATTAAGCAGACCACTCTTACCCAGTCCAAAGATCAGGGCTTGATCCATCACCGTTATTTATCTCACTGCACCATCCCAGTTCAGAACCTGGCTATATGCAAATCAGTCTGTCCCTGGCCCAGTGCATCATGGGAACAGGGCAGATTAAACTACCAAGCCAATTCTTCACCAGAAAGGAGACAAGCTGCCGGGGACCGGTTTCTGGCATTTCAGCCGTCTTCGGCCCGTCTTGCTTGAATCCTGATGGTGCAGTGAGAAAGGGACTCATGTCTGAGTATACCCTGCCACACCTATAGTGTCCAAAAACGATTCAGAAAAGGGGGTGGTGATGAACAGAGTGTCTGAATTAAGCAGACCACTCTTACCCAGTCCAAAGATCAGGGCTTGATCCATCACCGTTATTTATCTCACTGCACCATCCCAGTTCAGAACCTGGCTATATGCAAATCAGTCTGTCCCTGGCCCAGTGCATCATGGGAACAGGGCAGACTAAACTACCAAGCCAATTCTTCACCAGAAAGGAGACAAGCTGCCGGGGACCGGTTTCTGGCATTTCAGCCGTCTTCGGCCCGGCTTCCTTGAATCCTGATGGTGCAGTGAGAAAGGGACTCATGTCTGAGTATACCCTGCCACACCTATAGTGGCCAAAAACGATTCAGAAAAGGGGGTGGTGATGAACAGAGTGTCTGAATTAGGCAGACCACTCTTACCCAGTCCAAAGATCAGGGCTTGATCCATCACCGTTATGTATCTCACTGCACCATCCCAGTTCAGAACCTGGCTATATGCAAATCAGTCTGTCCCTGGCCCAGTGCATCATGGGAACAGGGCAGACTAAACTACCAAGCCAATTCTTCACCAGAAAGGAGACAAGCTACCGGGGACCGGTTTCTGGCATTTCAGCCGTCTTCGGCCCGGCTTCCTTGAATCCTGATGGTGCAGTGAGAAAGGGACTCATGTCTGAGTATACCCTGCCACACCTATAATGGCCAAAAACGATTCAGAAAAGGGGGTGGTGATGAACAGAGTGTCTGAATTAAGCAGACCACTCTTACCCAGTCCAAAGATCAGGGCTTGATCCATCACCGTTATTTATCTCACTGCACCATCCCAGTTCAGAACCTGGCTATATGCAAATCAGTCTGTCCCTGGCCCAGTGCATCATGGGAACAGGGCAGACTAAACTACCAAGCCAATTCTTCACCAGAAAGGAGACAAGCTACCGGGGACCGGTTTCTGCAATTTCAGCCGTCTTCGGCCTGGCTTGCTTGAATCCTAATGGTGCAGTTTAATTTAATTTAATTTAATAACGATTTGTAAAGCGCCTGGTGACCCAAAGGCATCCCCGCGCTATAGGAGTTGTAATCCAGTTGAGGGAGAAGAAGGGAGGAGAGACGATTAGTTAGGGAATAGGTGTGTTTTCAACTTTTTGCGAAATGCCAAGTAGTTGGGTTCAAGTCTGAGGGAGCGTGGTAGGGCGTTCCATCTAGTGGCTGCTTGGACAGAGAAGCGTCGTCCTCCTGTACGTGCCTTTTTAAATCTGGGAATGTTGGCCAGGTGCTCATTCTCAGATCGTAAGGATCTGGGTGCTTTGTAGGGAGTGATCATGCTGCTGAGGATCGCGGGACCAGATCCCTTTGGCGCACAGGGAGCCAGTGCAGGGCCTTGAGTGCAGGTCTGGCAGACACTCTAGGGGGAAGGTTGGTGATCAGACGTGCTGCAGCGTTCTGTGTCCGCTGCAGTTTCGTCAGGGTGGCCTCGGGGGCTCCCAGGTAGACCATATTGCTATAGTCCAGGCGGGACAGTACTAGTCCCTGGATAAGTAGTTTCCTGGAAGCAGGAGGCAGTAGGGGGAGAATCTTGCGAGTCGTGCGCATGAGCCCGAAACAGGTGCCCGAGGTTGTGGCTGCTTGCGTCTTCATGGTGAGCTCTGGTTCGAGCCATACGCCGAGGGTCTTGATTTCACGCTTCGGGAGGGGGATTTCTCCGAACACGTCGGGCCAGATTGCTGGGGGGATGGTCGTCCATTGTTTCCCCAGGAGCATCACTTCCGTCTTTGACCCATTTAATTTTAATGATGAGTCACTTATCCAGCTGTGGATTTCTGTGAGGCAGTTGGTCAAATTCTCTGGGTGGTCGATTAGTTGTGATAAGGAGACGACCAGTTGAGTGTCATCAGCGTAGCTTACCATTTTTATATCAAATGGTTTCACCACGTCCTCAAGGGGGGCCATATATGCATTAAAAAGCGTCGGGCTCAGGGAGGAACCCTGAGGGACCCCGCTTGTGAGGAGGAGGGTGGATGAGTGGTGATTGTCGTCCCATACCTGGAACGTACGTCCAGTGAGGAAGGATTCAATCCAGCTGAGAGCCATCCCAGAGAGCCCTGCTGCCGCGAGTCTATGAAGAAGGACACGGTGGTTGACTGTGTCGAAGGCTGCGCTGAGATCCAGGAGGATCACTGCCACTGACCCTCCTGAATCCAGGATGCGCCTTGCCTCCTCGATAACGGCAAGAAGGGCGGTGTCTGTGCCATGGGCCGGGCGGAATCCAGTCTGGGATTGCCGTAGTACGTTATTGGTCTCAAAGAACTGAGATAATTGTTTGTTGACCAATTTCTCGGCTACCTTGCTGATTCCGGGGAGTAGTGATATTGGTCGATAGTTTGACATGTCCGCTGGGTCAAGCTGGGTTTTTTTTAGAAGTGCCTTTACCACCGCACTTTTCCAGCTGTCAGGGACAGATCCCTGGGCAAGCGAGCTGTTGATAAGCTCCGTGACCGTGGGAACGATGACAGGGGCCACGGTTTTCAGGAATCTGATGGGTGCCGGGTCCAGAGGGGATCCGCTTTTCATTTTAGTCAGGGTTCGTTCTACCTCTGTGCAGGTTACTGGCCGGAATGTAGCAAGTGTGGAGGGGCGAGGGTTGCTTTTGATCAGGCCGGGGGATGAGCGGCTGGCCAGGTGGCTGGGAGGGCCGGGCGGAGGAAGGGAAGCCAGGATGCGGGAGATTTTGTCATTGAAGTATGAGGCAAGTTCATTACTTCGGTCGACCCGGGGGGTGATGGAGAGAGGGGTGTTGGGTACTTTAAGCAGCTCCTTTACTATTAAGAAGGATTCCCTGGCGGAGTTGGAGGATTCTTTTATCCGTGCGTCGTAGTGGGAAGCTTTAGCGTGCTTAATGGCCTCTTTGTAGAGTCTGACGGTGTTATGGTATGCTTCCTTGCTGGCGTGCTGCCAGTCTTTCCTCCAAAGCCGTTCGGCTTTTTTGCAGTTTTTGCGAAGTAGACGGAGGTCCGAGGTGTACCACGGGGCAGAACCGGGTTTACCGTTTTTGTCCTCCCTAGTTTTAAGTGGGAGCACTGTGTTCAGGGAGGTGGTGATCCACTCTCTAAATTTTATGTCGGCGACAGTCGGGTCTTCCGCGCATGCAGGGGTGGTTGTTTTTAGGATCCTTGCCCATTCTTCGGTGGGGAGTCTGGACCAGGTCCTGTCCCTGATGTAGGTAGGTGGTTTTTGTGGTTTCCTGAATGTTCCTGGAAGTTGGAAAGGGACCAGGAAGTGATCTGTCCAAGGGAGGGGGAGGGCCTCCTTCACTTGTACCGAAGGGGAGCTGGTGAACACTGGGTCCAGGAGGTGACCCTTGATGTGGGTCGCTCCGGAGTTAAGGAGGCGAATGTCGAGTGCCGCCAGATCGGAGATCAGGTCGGTAGCTACCAGGTCTACAGGATGATCGAGATGGATGTTCAGGTCACCTACTATCATGAAATTTGATAGGGAGTGGGCCTGATTTGTTACAGTGTCCAGGAGGGAGCTAACGAAAGGGCCTGGTGGGCCGGGGGGACGGTAGACAAGGACTCCTGTAAGTGAGTTGGTCGGATCAAGTTTAATAGTGAACTGAAAGCTTTCAGAGTCGGGGATCTGCGCATCGCTGGTTTTACAGTGTAGATAGTCCCGATGAATAATGGCGACACCACCACCTCTGCCTAGAGGGCGGGGTGGGGACTGGATGAGGAAGCCCGGTGGGGTTGCTAGTGCCATATCTGATTGCGAATGTATGGAGAGCCAAGTTTCCGTGAGGAAGAGGATGTCTATCTCCAGGTCCGCTATAAGATGGTTGATCTGTGTCGCATGTTTGGGGAGCGAGCGACAGTTTAGCGAGGCGAGTTTGAGGGAGGCAGGTTTGTGGGGTTTTGTGGGAAGTTTGAGTTGGACTGGTTTACAAAGGGAGCAGCGAATGAAAGGTCCATTTAAATCATGGATATATTCACAGGAGGGAGCTGGGGGTCTGAGACTTAGTAGCTCTCGACGTGAGTAGCTTACCTTAGGGTCAGTTGTGTTCGGCAGGGGTTCTGGCCCTATGCCCGGTCGTGCGCGGACGGGCGCAGACGGGCTTGCCTTAGGCGCACCTTCGGCGCGCAAACGGCGCTCCCGCTGCGCTCGTCCGCTGCGCTGGTATGGCCGACACATTTATGGCAGTGTTGGGGGCGTGGCCTCGCAGTGGGCGTGGCTCGCCTTCGAACCGCGATGGCGGTGTGTTTGTTGACCCTGTCTCAGCGCTGGTTGCCGCTGTCTCAGGGGAGCCTCAGAGGGTCTGCTTAGCGCGTGAGGGTAGCGCTTTCAGTGCAGGTGAGGTTTAAAATAAGTGACAAGAATACAAATATTTTAAAAATAGAACGAAAGTGCCGTCCTCCGGCTTTCCGCCTCAGAGGTTTTACAATGCAATGCTTGGTGCGCTGCGATCTGAGTTTATAAAGGATTCCCAGGTGGGCGTGGCCTCGCAGTGGGCGTGGCTCGCCTTCGAACCGCGATGGCGGTGTGTTTGTTGACCCTGTCTCCGCGCTGGTTGCCGCTGTCTCAGGGGAGCCTCAGAGGGTCTGCTTAGCGCGTGAGGGTAGCGCTTTCAGTGCAGGTGAGGTTTAAAATAAGTGACAAGAATACAAATATTTTAAAAATAGAACGAAAGTGCCGTCCTCCGGCTTTCCGCCTCAGAGGTTTTACAATGCAATGCTTGGTGCGCTGCGATCAGCGTTTATAAAGGATTCCCAGGTGGGCGTGGCCTCGCAGTGGGCGTGGCTCGCCTTCGAACCGCGATGGCGGTGTGTTTTTTGACCCTGTCTCAGCGCTGGTTGCCGCTGTCTCAGGGGAGCCTCAGAGGGTCTGCTTAGCGCGTGAGGGTAGCGCTTTCAGTGCAGGTGAGGTTTAAAATAAGTGACAAGAATACAAATATTTTAAAAATAGAACGAAAGTGCCGTCCTCCGGCTTTCCGCCTCAGAGGTTTTACAATGCAATGCTTGGTGCGCTGCGATCAGCGTTTATAAAGGATTCCCAGGTGGGCGTGGCCTCGCAGTGGGCGTGGCTCACCTTCGAACCGCGATGGCGGTGTGTTTGTTGACCCTGTCTCAGCGCTGGTTGCCGCTGTCTCAGGGGAGCCTCAGAGGGTCTGCTTGGCGCGTGAGGGTAGCGCTTTCAGTGCAGGTGAGGTTTAAAATAAGTGACAAGAATACAAATATTTTAAAAATAGAACGAAAGTGCCGTCCTCCGGCTTTCCGCCTCAGAGGTTTTACAATGCAGTGAGAAAGGGACTCATGTCTGAGTATACCCTGCCACACCTATAGTGGCCAAAAACGATTCAGAAAAGGGGGTGGTGATGAACAGAGTTTCTGAATTAAGCAGACCACTCTTACCCAGTCCAAAGATCAGGGCTTGATCCATCACCGTTATTTATCTCACTGTACCATCCCAGTTCAGAACCTGGCTATATGCAAATCAGTCTGTCCCTGGCCCAGTGCATCATGGGAACAGGGCAGACTAAACTACCAAGCCAATTCTTCACCAGAAAGGAGACAAGCTACCGGGGACCGGTTTCTGGCATTTCAGCCGTCTTCGGCCCGGCTCATTGCACCATCAGGATTCAAGCAAGCCGGGCCGACAACGGCTGAAATGCCAGAAACTGGTCCCCGGAAGCTTGTTTCCTTCCCAGTGTAAGAATTGGCTTAGTAGTTTGGTTTGCCCTGTTCCCATCATGCACTGGGACAGGAACAGACTAATTTGCATATAGCCAGGTTCTGAGCTGGGATGGTGCAGTGAGCTAAAAAACGGTGTTGGATCTAGCCCTGATCTCTTGACTGGGTGAGAGTATTCTGCTTAATTCAGAAACTCTGTCCATCACCACCCCTTGTTGTTAAATATTTTGTCCACCCTAAGCGCGGAAGGGTATACTCAGATGTGAGTCCCTTGCTCATTACACCATCAGGATTCAAGCAAGCCGGGCCGACGACGGCTGAAATGCCAGAAACCGGTCCCCGGAAGCTTGTTTCCTTCCCAGTGTAAGAATTGGCTTGGTAGTTTGGTTTGCCCTGTTCCCATCATGCACTGGAACAGGAACAGACTAATTTGCATATAGCCAGGTTCTGAGCTGGGATGGTGCAGTGAGCTAAAACACAGTGTTGGATCTAGCCCTGATCTCTTGACTGGGTGAGAGTATTCTAATTCAGAAACTCTGTCCATCACCACCCTTTGTTGTTAAATATTTTGTCCACCCTAAGCGTGGAAGGGTATACTCAGATGTGAGTCCCTTGCTCATTGCACCATCAGGATTCAAGCAAGCCGGGCCGACGACGGCTGAAATGCCAGAAACCGGTCCCCGGAAGCTTGTTTCCTTCCCAGTGTAAGAATTGGCTTGGTAGTTTGGTTTGCCCTGTTCCCATCATGCACTGGGACAGGAACAGACTAATTTGCATATAGCCAGGTTCTGAGCTGGGATGGTGCAGTGAGCTAAAAAACGGTGTTAGATCTAGCCCTGATCTCTTGACTGGGTGAGAGTATTCTGCTTAATTCAGAAACTCTGTCCATCACCACCCCTTGTTGTTAAATATTTTGTCCACCCTAAGCGTGGAAGGGTATACTCAGATGTGAGTCCCTTGCTCATTACACCATCAGGATTCAAGCAAGCCGGGCCGACGACGGCTGAAATGCCAGAAACCGGTCCCCGGAAGCTTGTTTCCTTCCCAGTGTAAGAATTGGCTTGGTAGTTTGGTTTGCCCTGTTCCCATCATGCACTGGAACAGGAACAGACTAATTTGCATATAGCCAGGTTCTGAGCTGGGATGGTGCAGTGAGCTAAAAAACAGTGTTGGATCTAGCCCTGATCTCTTGACTGGGTGAGAGTATTCTAATTCAGAAACTCTGTCCATCACCACCCCTTGTTGTTAAATATTTTGTCCACCCTAAGCGTGGAAGGGTATACTCAGATGTGAGTCCCTTGCTCATTGCACCATCAGGATTCAAGCAAGCCGGGCCGACGATGGCTGAAATGCCAGAAACCGGTCCCCGGAAGCTTGTTTCCTTCCCAGTGTAAGAATTGGCTTGGTAGTTTAGTTTGCCCTGTTCCCATCATGCACTGGGACAGGAACAGACTAATTTGCATATAGCCAGGTTCTGAGCTGGGATGGTGCAGTGAGCTAAAAAACGGTGTTGGATCTAGCCCTGATCTCTTGACTGGGTGAGAGTATTCTGCATAATTCAGAAACTCTGTCCATCACCACCCCTTGTTGTTAAATATTTTGTCCACCCTAAGCGTGGAAGGGTATACTCAGATGTGAGTCCCTTCCTCATTGCACCATCAGGATTCAAGCAAGCCGGGCCGACGACGGCTGAAATGCCAGAAACCGGTCCCCCGAAGCTTGTTTCCTTCCCAGTGTAAGAATTGGCTTGGTAGTTTGGTTTGCCCTGTTCCCATCATGCACTGGGACAGGAACAGACTAATTTGCATATAGCCAGGTTCTGAGCTGGGATGGTGCAGTGAGCTAAAAAACGGTGTTGGATCTAGCCCTGATCTCTTGACTGGGTGAGAGTATTTTGCTTAATTCAGAAACTCTGTCCATCACCACCCCTTGTTGTTAAATATTTTGTCCACCCTAAGCGGGGAAGGGTATACTCAGATGTGAGTCCCTTGCTCATTGCACCATCAGGATTCAAGCAAGCCGGGCCGACGATGGCTGAAATGCCAGAAACCGGTCCCCGGAAGCTTGTTTCCTTCCCAGTGTAAGAATTGGCTTGGTAGTTTGGTTTGCCCTGTTCCCATCATGCACTGGGACAGGAACAGACTAATTTGCATATAGCCAGGTTCTGAGCTGGGATGGTGCAGTGAGCTAAAAAACGGTGTTGGATCTAGCCCTGATCTCTTGACTGGGTGAGAGTATTCTGCTTAATTCAGAAACTCTGTCCATCACCACCCCTTGTTGTTAAATATTTTGTCCACCCTAAGCGTGGAAGGGTATACTTAGATGTGAGTCCCTTGCTCATTGCACCATCAGGATTCAAGCAAGCCGGGCCGACGACGGCTGAAATGCCAGAAACCGGTCCCCGGAAGCTTGTTTCCTTCCCAGTGTAAGAATTGGCTTGGTAGTTTGGTTTGCCCTGTTTCCATCATGCACTGGGACAGGAACAGACTAATTTGCATATAGCCAGGTTCTGAGCTGGGATGGTGCAGTGAGCTAAAAAACGGTGTTGGATCTAGCCCTGATCTCTTGACTGGGTGAGAGTATTCTGCTTAATTCTGAAACTCTGTCCATCACCACCCCTTGTTGTTAAATATTTTGTCCACCCTAAGCGTGGAAGGGTATACTCAGATGTGAGTCCCTTGCTCATTGCGCCATCAGGATTCAAGCAAGCCAGGCCGACGACGGCTGAAATGCCAGAAACCGGTCCCCGGAAGCTTGTTTTCTTCCCAGTTTAAGAATTGGCTTGGTAGTTTTAGTTTGCCCTGTTCCCATCATGCACTGGGACAGGAACAGACTGATTTGCATATAGCCAGGTTCTGAGCTGGGATGGTGCAGTGAGCTAAAAACGGTGTTGGATCTAGCCCTGATCTCTTGACTTGGTGAGAGTATTCTGCTTAATTCAGAAACTCTGTCCATCACCACCCCTTGTTGTTAAATATTGAAATAATTAATGGCATTGATGCTAGCGGCTAGCTGCCGCCTACAGACTGACTCACTAACTGCCTCATGCTTTCGCTAATATGGAAGCTTGTCCCTTCATGGAAAGTTATGGCCAGTAACCTGCCGCCCACCAAATTCTTGTACCTCCACGTACCAAGGACATGTTCCCAGCCGGCCGGCCTGATGTTGTGTCTCCGGAGTCGAGAAAAATACAGTCTTTCGATAAGGGCCAGCCTGAGCCGGTTCTCTCCAAGCGAACAACACCTCGTAACTAAAACATTACATTTGACCTAGAAGCATCTCAAGCTGCCGGGGCAGAAAGAAAGATGGAGTCTCTCCCGTTTGAGGCCTACAAGGCCCGAAATAAGCATAACTCCATATAAGATATACTAACACTCTTGGAAAAGGACGGATAATCACTAATACTAATGAATCTATCCCCTACCATAAATTTATAAGCCCTGATCTAAGGAAAAGAGTACGGAACTATATTAATATGCCTTGTGAATAGGCCCTATCTACGGTTCTAATCCTCGCACTAGGATGATAGTAGACTGAAGTCACCTCCAATCATCTTCCCTCAAAGGAGGGCCGAAAAAGTCGGTCAGAACACTTTACCCTTGACTTCAGTCTAATAATCATTCGTTAAATGGAACTCACATCTGTGGAAGAATAATATGAAACAAAACTAACTGATCTATTTTTTGTGTCGAATCTACAGTATTGAAGTAGGGAAGGAATGCATTGAATAAAGCAGCAAATAACTACTAAAATGCTAATAGTAATTATAATACCCCCTAATATCTGTCGTAAAGAATGTAAGTCAGGTAACCAATTGAAGAGCCAGTCAAACCAGCCCTGGTCAATGTGTTTTCTAACCTCTTCAGTCAAGTCATGAAGTTTGTCAATGTGAGCCTGAATAGATTTAGTATGGTCAGACAAGTTAAAACAGCAAAAACCTTCAAAATGAGAACAATCATGTCCATGTTTGAGCAAAAGATAATCGATGGCAGCCCGATTTTGCAGAGTAGCTCTGCGTTCACCCTGGGCGTCTAATAACATGTCAGATAGAATTGTAGAAGTATGATTAATCGATTTCACCATCCAGCATGCCATCTTCCCTATAGATTTGGGATTATAGACGGCCAATGCTGGAACGCCAATAATTGAAATAGCTAAACTAAGGTATTCAGATTTGGAGTACAGATGTAGGGAAGAATCACAATCTTCATGTAACATCATAGCATCACGAACTACACGGGAATAGGTATTAGGATGTGAAGAAAACATCAATAAACTTAGTCTAGTGATGGCACACGGGCCTCCGGAAATGTTTGCAGGAATGTAGGGCCAGGAAGTATTACCACAAGAGAAAAGCCATCCAGAAGGTAACAACATTGTGCGATAATGACTAGGGGCAACTACTAAACTTTTACAGGTCATATTGTTTCTAACAGAAGTACAAGACTTTGGAGGTCTTCGGGAGCACAAAGTTCGTTCATGAGCGGAAAAAGAAGTGGCCGCTCTAAGCTTTAAATGCATACATTCGGTAATTGCATTGGGATCACATGTGAGAAAGAAACAAAGGTCACCCTGAGTGATATTATATGTGGTAATTTGGGAATGAATCGGGGGCGTTGAATCTGAAAGTATAGTACATAAAGGACAATATTCATGTGCAGCAAAGTCACCAAGGATTACATTGGGACGGGCATTCGATATATTAAAAATATGCGTTAGAGTCTCCAACGAAGAGGGGAAAGCAACCAAAGAGGTCGCTAAGATGTCAGTCACCGAACGCATCGGTGTCAAGCAAAAATGTGGAGAATTGGTAACTCGTTTAGCTAAAGTAGTCCAAAAGTTAGATGATGAATCCCACGCAGCAAAGGAACGCGGTACTCGGGTTCTCGAATCAACCGAAGTCTGTGGGTTCCCTTCTCTCCCGACGTAGCAGACCAAAAGGAGTCCAACGCCGACACATCCTGCAGCAGCAGTCCAGAGAATGATCTGAAAGAAAATCAAATACAGGCATTATTTATTCTCGTAGGTAACATTCGTCAGCCGGGATAGCTTCCCAGCTATCTTTCCCTGGTCTCATTACTAGAATGGTGTTATCATGACCGGTTGCAATAACTTCAGCTTGTTCAGGGGGATTTTTAGGCGATTGCACCCATACTCTCGCTCCCGGGTTACCCGTAGAGCCAAAGCCTCCTTGTCCTCGTACAGTTAGCAATGATGGGGCATCCCGACAGACCACGCACGTAACCTAGGCGTTATCCTGGACTCTTCACTCTCAATGAACAGACAAGTCAGCGCCGTATCCTCTTCCTGCTTCAACATTCTTCGCATGCTCAGGAAAACATTTCGCTGGATCCCCACCGATACAAGGAAAATAGTCACCCACGCTCTGGTGACGAGCCGACTGGACTACGGAAACACCCTCTACGCAGGTATCACCGCAAAACTCCAGAAGAAACTCCAACGAATCCAAAACGCCTCAGCCAGGATCATATTAGACATCCCGCGCAACGAACACATCTCTGGTCACCTTAAAGACCTCCACTGGCTACCCGTCAATAAGAGGATCACCTTCCGACTTCTTACCCACGCACACAAATCACTCTACGACATCGGACCAGACTGCCTCAACTCACGACTGTCCTTCTACACCCCCTCCCGCCGACTACGGTCTTCCAACCAAGCCCTCGCCACTGTACCTCGCATCAACAGAACCACCATGGGAGGCAGATCCTTTTCATACCTGGCTGCTAAAACATGGAACTCACTCCCCGCTTACCTTCGCCTTACCCAGAACCACCTAGCATTCAGAAAGCAACTTAAAACGTGGATATTTGACAAGTAATCCTCCTCCCCTTCCTAAGCGCCTTGAAACCCTCTGGGTATGTAGTGCGCTATACAAATTATATGACTTGACTTGACTTGACCACTGAAAACAGGCATAATTAGCAATTGAGCAATCCGGTCAGTCTTTTGAATCGATAAATCAACCTCACTGCTGTTCAGCAGGAGAACCTTAATCTCTCCCTGATAATCGCTGTCAATGACTCCTCCGAGTACTTGAATGCCTTTTAAAGCCAGGCCCGATCTAGGGGCAATTAGTCCAAAATTTCCAGTTGGTATACAAACACCAACACCAGTTTCAATGATAACTCGATCTTTACTCTTAATCACAGTGTCAGTCATGGCATGCAGGTCCAAGCCTGCGGAACCTGGGGTTGCTCTGCATGGAGCCAGTGCTCCGGGGGAAATTTCCCAGTACATTACAGTATTGCCAATGGAATTGGGCTTTGCATCAACAGCTGGAGGAAACAAACACATTAATGGAGATTCAGCATTCAAAAAGGGACGATTATTTAATATTAACAGTGCTTGAAACAAATAATCTCTCCAATTCTTACATTTATTGTCAGTTAATTTTCGTAATTGATCTTTTAACAAACCATTCCTTCTCTCAATAAGGCCTGATGACTGTGGATAATATGGTATATGAAACACCCATTCAATGTTATTTTCCACACAAAATTCCTGCACCAATCTTCCACGAAAATGGGATGCATTATCAGATTGAATTTGAAATGGAACACCATAATAGAGCATAATCAATTCCAATGTTTTAATGGTATTCACTTGGGTAGCTTGTTTACAGGGAAAGGCCACTAAAAGGCCACTGTATGTATCGACAACTGTACAAACATATTGGCAGTTTTTACTCATAGGGAGTGGACCAATATAATCAATCTGCCAGATTTGAACGGGCAATTTTCCTCGATGCAAATGACCTTTAAGAATTTGAGGCACTTTTCGTTGTCTGGAATGTTAACAAATAGGACAATGCAAAATGGTGTCTTTAATCAAATTTAAAGGAATATAAATTCCTCGATCGGCGGCCCACCTGCTAGTGGCTCTCTCCAAAATGTCCTGCTTTCTGGTGGGCCCACTTAGCCAATCCCGCCAAATCAGAATCTTGCATGTCCACCACTGCCTCAGCAATTTTAGATTTCTCATCTGCAATGTTATGAAAGAATTTGTCAAGGGAGTCTATCGGGGTATGAGCATCCACATGAAAGATTGTGACAGTACTCTGTGGGAGCATTTCCCAAATTTCTTGCCATAACTTTTTTTCCCACAGTTCTTTTGAATGCAATTCCCAATTATGAGAATGCCAAGTTGGTAACCAGACCGCCAGTCCATTAGCAGTGGACCAGGAATCAGTGAAAATATGACATGTGCCAGGTAATTCTTGTTTCAAAACTTGATAAACAGCATATAATTCAGCAAATTGACTACTCTTTCCCTCACCAGTTGTACTCAGCAATTTTTGTGTGATCGGATTATAGGACACTGCCTTCCAATGCCGTTTCTCTCGTATGAACCTTGCTGAACCATCCGTAAACCACACCTGGTTTCTGTCCTCCACGGACAAATCATCAAATGGCTTACCCCACTTAACAGGAGATTCCTGTATTACAGGTACGGAGCAATCACTCTCAGTCTCAATCGATGGCGCCTGCGCCACTTGCTCATGTAAAGATGCTACACCTTTCGGTCCCACACGTGCCCTATCTTGAATGTACCATTTCCACTTAATCACACTCGCCTCTTGAGCATGTCCAATTCGATGAGTTTTCGGCGAACTCAAAACCCACTGCATGATAGGAATTTCAAGTCTCAAAATCACATCATGTCCCAGAGTCAATTGCTTGGTATCCACCAGAGCCCAATAACATGCAAGCAACTGTTTTTCAAAAGGTGTATAACGCTCACCAGCCTCAGGTAACTTTTTGGTCCAAAAACCTAATGGTACTTTACATCTGCCCTGTTTTTGCCACAAACTCCAATTCGCATAAAGACCTTGCACGGACACATTCAAATCCACATCACCATCGCACACAGGCCACAAATCCAAAGCATACTGAATCGCTTCTTTAGCCAAATTAAATGCATCTTGCTGTGGTTTACCCCATTCAAACACATTCTTTTTGCGAGTGACTCGATATAAAGGGGCCAATATCTGACTCAAATGTGGAATATGCTGGCGCCAAAAGCCAAACAAACCAATGAAGCTCTGGGCTTCTTTCCTGTTTCTTGGGACTGCAAAATCAAGAACTTTCTGTTTCACCTGTGGAATCACCTCTCTGTGACCTTCATGCCAATTGATGCCTAAAAACTTTACATTTTGAGATGGACCTTGTAACTTATCGGGATTGATTTCCCAGCCTTTCCCGCGTAAGCACTCAAGGATTTGATCTAATTGGGTTTGAACTTGATCTTGTGTCTCACCTTGAATCAAAATGTCGTCAATATAATGACATATCTGGATTTGCGGGTGTACAGGCATTTCGGACAAGTGTTCCGCCACCAGCCGGTGACAGATCGTAGGACTGTGTACATAGCCTTGGGGAAGACTTCTAAACGTCATTTGACGTCCATTCCATGTAAAACTGAATTGTTCCTGACACTCGGGGCAATCGGAATTGAAAAGAAAGCATTGGCAATATCAATAGACGCATACCATGTACCTGGATGCTTTTGGATTCTTTCAATTAAAGTAATAATGTCTGGTACTGCAACAGTCAAAGGGGGTGTATGTTTGTTCAATTCGCGATAATCAACAGTCATGCGCCAAGAATTATCACTCTTACGCACGGGCCAAACGGGATTATTCCAAGCAGAAGTAACCGGAGTTATAACTCCTGCATTCACCAAATCCTGAATAATAGCACTAATCTCTTCATGGCCACCTGGGATACGATATTGCTTCTGAGAAACAACTTTTGTAGCCTGAGGAATTTTTATGGGGGGCATTCTTAAACGACCAACCCGTACAGGTCTGGGCGATATATAATGTTTAGTTCCAAATTGATAACAGCCGTCATCTAAATGCAAAGTCATTCCTTTCAAAATGTCAATTCCAATTATGTATTCCAAGAGTGGCACAACTAATACAGAAATTTTTTTTCGGGGAATTCTGCCTATTCTCATTTCAAGTGCAGTTTGCAATGCGGGAGTTTCCTTTCCACCTAAACCAGTAATTGTGAAAAATTGGCCTTTAAATTTCTTTGATTTTCCATGAATAAGAGTGGCCTCCGCTCCTGTATCTACCAATGCTCGGGCCCTTTGGATATTACGATGTTTCCAAAAAATTTCAATATCTACATACAGACGCTTAAGGCTGCTCCTGAGAGGTCGTTTTTACTGGAAACGCTATTTTAGACTTTTTTAACAAATAAGCCTGCAATTGTGTGTAGAATTTCCCCTTGTGTCCGCCCCCCCCCCTCGAGTTATTTCTTGCACACCTAGGGGTCGATAATTCTTGTTAGGACACGCCAGCAGCTTTAAATCATTTTTCCCCGCTTCCCAGGTGTTGCTTGGCCGTTTTCGAGGCTAAGTCACCGGGTACCGGGTTGTTGGTTTTGGCGGCCATCTTAGGTTGGGCGCTATTGAACGAGCGCTCTACTCGCTCTATTTAAGGAAGGGCTCTCCACCAAATCGGGAGATTGCCCATACAGACGCTTAAGGCTGCTCCTGAGCGGTCGTTTTTACTGGAAACGCTATTTTAGACTTTTTTAACAAATAAGCCTGCAATTGTGTGTAGAATTTCCCCTTGTGTCCGCCCCCCCCCCCCTCGAGTTATTTCTTGCACACCTAGGGGTCGATAATTCTTGTTAGGACACACCAGCAGCTTTAAATCATTTTTCCCCGCTTCCCAGGTGTTGCTTGGCCGTTTTCGAGGCTAAGTCACCGGGTCCCGGGTTGTTGGTTTTGGCGGCCATCTTAGGTTGGGCGCTATTGAACGAGCGCTCTACTCGCTCTATTTAAGGAAGGGCTCTCCACCAAATCGGGAGATTGCCCATACAGACGCTTAAGGCTGCTCCTGAGCGGTCGTTTTTACTGGAAACGCTATTTTAGACTTTTTTAACAAATAAGCCTGCAATTGTGTGTAGAATTTCCCCTTGTGTCCGCCCCCCCCCCTCGAGTTATTTCTTGCACACCTAGGGGTCGATAATTCTTGTTAGGACACGCCAGCAGCTTTAAATCATTTTTCCCCGCTTCCCAGGTGTTGCTTGGCCGTTTTCGAGGCTAAGTCACCGGGTCCCGGGTTGTTGGTTTTGGCGGCCATCTTAGGTTGGGCGCTATTGAACGAGCGCTCTACTTGCTCTATTTAAACGGCCAGTCATGCCTCCGCGCAGCGGACGCGGACAGCGGACGCGCCGGACCTGCGCCGGAGGTTCGCCAGAGGTGAGCCCATCTCTGCCCATCCGTGACCATCCGGGGCCTGGGGCCAGAACCCCTGGCCAGATTGTGGTTTACTCAAGGGCCGATCTATTACAACTTAATTTGGGCAAGTCCCGTCCGGAGCCGGCTACCCTACACCGGCTGGGCTGCGAGGGTCTGCTTATGTCACCTAGAGGCGCCAGAGGGCGCCAGCGCACGCCCAACATACATACCCTGAGCTACGGTCTACTGAATACTCGCTCTCTGCAGAGCCATAGGTTAGAGGTTTTTACACTCCTGGAAGACGGGGAGTTAGATGTCCTCGCGCTTACTGAAACATGGCTGGAGGACTGCTCAGCGCCCGACTTGGTGGCGGCCCTCCCAGATAACTATTTGGCTATTCACTTTAACAGGGAGGGAGCTAAGAGAGGAGGAGGAGTAGCCCTTCTTTATAAGTCATGCCTCCGTGCCAATAGGTTCCTCTTCGAAACCCTTGGAGGAGCTGAGGTTATGGGGGTTAAGCTCAGGAGGGGAGCAGTCTGTGTAGTGTGCCTGGTGGTTTATCGGCCACCTTGGGCATCGCCTGACTTCCCTATCCTCTTTGTAAGATTGGTCCAGGACCTGTGTACAAGATACGATAAATTGGTGATCGTTGGAGACTTCAATTATCACTGGGAAAAGTCCCCTAAAGAAGGACAAGCATTACAGATCGAGGAGGCGATCTCCTCCTTAGGTCTCATCCAACAGGTTAAGGGACCAACACATGAGAAAGGTCATGTGCTCGACCTAGTCTGGACCACCATGCCAGCTCAGGGTATCACGGAAATTCTTCCTTGTGCTTGGTCTGATCATTTTTTAATTAAGGGTAGACTCACATTGAGGGGCCCCCTGTCCAAACCTGAGGAGGGCTGGAAAACGGCCCGCAAATGGAGAAACCTTGATGGGGAAAAACTGGTCCACCTCTTAGAACACCATCCCTCAGACATAGAGCAGGATGCCAACGTTGATGCTCTATGCAGACATCTTCAGCATAAACTGGGGAGTGCCATTGATGTGGTGGCACCTCTCCGCAGGATGAAGAAGGTGGCGAGAGGAGCCGGGGCGCCTTGGTATAATGATTCCCTTAGAGAGATGAAACGCGGGGTGAGGAAGAAAGAACGGGCATGGCGTAAAAAGTACGACGCTATCTCCAAACAAGAATATACCTCATCCTTAGCCCAGTACAAACTAGCCATACAATCAAGGAAGGCTGCTTTCTTTGAGGAAAGAATAACTACTGCTAGAAATCCGCAAAAAGAAATCTTCCGGGTCCTGGCGGAGCTCAGGGTGAACAAGGAGCAAAGTCCTGAGTTCACCCAGGAGGACTGTCAGAGGTTCCAGGATTTCTTCGTAAAGAAGATATCCGACATCTTGGATGAAATTGCAGAAACTGCACCCCTCGAATGTCCGCACATACCGGACCTCACTGGCCCGCTAAACATTCCACCTCTAGCTGAGCTATCCCTTATTTCCAAACAGGAATTACTTAAAATCACAGGCCGAGTCAAATCAGGCTCCTTGGTGGACCCCTGCCCGCCTGACATATTCAAGATGGCAATGCCAGGAATAGAGGAAGAGGTTCTGCACCTATTGAACACCTCTCTCCGGACAGGACAGATCCCTTCAGCTTTTAAAGAGGCTCGCCTGATCCCTTTATTGAAGAAACCTGGAGCAGACACAAAATGTCTGAAAAATTTTCGGCCCATCTCCCAGTTGCCTTTCTTGGCCAAGGTAATTGAGCAGCATGTGTTAGCTCTATTATCGGGCCATCTAGAGAGTAACAACCTGTTGGAGACCAATCAGGCAGGGTTCCGTGCTAATCACAGCACGGAACTAGTTATGCTATCCATTTTGGATGAGCTAAGGATGCGAGCTGATGTAAAAACACCGAGCGCCCTGGTACTATTGGATCTCTCCGCGGCGTTTGACACCGTGTGCCATAAACAGCTTCTGTCGCGGTTGAGATCCTTTGGCGTCGTGGGTACAGCACATGCATGGCTCTCTTCATTTCTGCAGGGTAGGACACAACGAGTACAGCTGGGGGATCTACTTTCTACCCCTGCTCCGATCACCTGCGGGGTCCCCCAGGGATCTGCCTTGTCTCCACTACTTTTTAACATCTACCTGCAACCACTAATTGCTCTCCTGAATAGGATGGACTGCCTAGTGTACAACTATGCCGATGATACCCAGATAATCATCCGGCTGGATGATGGGCCAGGAGCTCCCACCAGGCTACAGGACATATTGAAAACCACAGTCAATTGGATGTCCGAGAACTCCTTAAAAGTCAACCCGGATAAAACGGAAGTATTACCCATTTCCATCTCGGGTAACCCTTGGAGTGATAAATTTTGGCCAATGGAGCTGGGTGTACCCCCAAAGCCGGCAGTTGCAGTCAAAAGCCTAGGCCTATATGTGGATAATAAATTATCCATGGAAAAACAAGTTACCACCGTAGTAGGCACCAGTATAGGCTTGTTAAGACAACTTAGGAAGATCGCGGCCCTACTCTCATTCTCTACCTTGAGACACGTGGTCTCAGCCACAATTCTGGCTAGGCTGGACTACGGGAACTCCCTTTATTTAGGTTTGCCACAGCGGCTGCTGGACAAACTACAGGGAGTCATGAACGATGCAGCTAGGTTGATATTTAAAAAACCCAGAAAGGCCCATGCCTCTCCCCTGATGCAGGAGTTACACTGGCTACCAGTTCGCCAGAGAATTGTCTTCAAAGGGATGTGCATTGCTCACAAGGCTTTGCATGGCAAAGCACCAAAATACCTAAAATCCCGACTATCCCCTTACATACCGGGTAGGACTTTGCGTTCGTCGGACGCCACTCTTCTGTCTCAGCCCCGCTTTAAATTGACCACGGTGGGGGGCCGTGCTTTCTCCAACACAATCCCAGCCCTATGGAACAAATTGGATCCAGAGCTCAGGAAGGAGAGTAATTTACTTTCCTTCAGAAAAAAATTAAAAACCGCACTATTCAAACAAGCATGGAGCAGACCTTAGGTGTACAGCTGGTTTCAAGTGAATATAACATCTATCACGTAAATATGGTCAGACAGCGCTTAGAGACCCCTGTGGTTATAACGCGCCATACAAATAAAATAAATAAATAAATAAATAAATAGGGTCTATTGTCTTTGTGAGGCCACCTGCGTACTGGAGCTTGACCTATTCCCTAGTCATTTATACTGCGTTCTGTCAACCAGGACAAATCAGGGTAAATGCTTTCATATTTCTTGGGTATCAAAACATCATGTTCATATCCTTCTCCATTACAAAATGGATTCCGGTCATCTGTATGATACTGTGAGTTTCGATAGGAAAGTCTGTGTCGATCCTCCCTTCTCCTCAACTCAGGGGACTGATCCCTTTCATCTCTATATCTGTTGTGAACATGATCATCTCTCCCCCTTTCTCTTTCCCCCTCTCGCCCCACTCTCTTTCACGACGAGGGGACACATCACGCTCACACCGCCGTTCACCATGACGATTAGAATTATCACGACGTCTTTCATCTCCACTGTCATCAGAATAACCACGATCACAATCATTCTTGCGTACACGTCGAGCACCCTCCTTACGATCCAAACCACGCTTGCGAAACATGTCCCACAAGCGATTATTAGGTTCACCATCAATGTCTTCCTTTTTCACACCATCAGCCAACAGTGCAAGAAACATATCACGTCTAGAGAACTTATAATCTCCAGCAGTACGACCCTCGGGTCTGGACGGTCTCTCAGTTTTAAACCAATCACCCAACTCACCAAGCTGACGGACAGATTCAAGCACCAGAGATAAAGCATTGCCAGTTTGATTAATTAACAAGTCATCATAACCTGCTTATAAGCAACAGGGGAAGAACGGATAATACGATTCCACACAGAAGATGTCAATAAACCATCCAACAACCTGTCAGCAGTACTCAGAAAAATCGCAGTTTTCATCACCTCCTCTTTCAGCCGTTGCGCCGCATCGCGCAAAGTGTACCACGGCTTGTCATTCACAGGCCAATCAGATTCAGTAGGATATTTATGGTTACAGCCATCAGTCGCCAACTGGAGTAGACTAATCTGGCCAGCACCATTAAAATTTCAAAAATGATCTTGTACAGTAGAATCGGAACTCAAAGAGCAAAATTTCAAGGCATCTCCTGCATCTAACATGATACCTGCAGCGCCTAATTCATAAAGGCGCACCATCCACGTAAGCAAAGCCTCACCAGGCCGTTGCCGAAATCGTTGTAAAATATCACTAACTTCCTGTTGAGTAAAGTCTTCCAAACTATCCAAAGCAACACCATTAGGATTACCAGGAGCTTGTTGTAATTTGCGTCGAAAAACCGGATGCGCAGAAACCTCCGGACGAGCAACCGAAGAAGCCCGATCCATAGATTTAGAAGAACGATCAGAATGAGAAACGTCATTAGCATGGAAAGAGCGACCACTGTCGCCGGAATTGTCAACATCATCACAGACAGCAGATTTACAATCACGTCCGGAACGAGAAGACTCGCGTCTGTCAGAATCCTCAGCCGAGGAATTAGAATCATTCGAGTCCCAGATATTACCATCCCATTCATCGGGGTTCCAATCCAGTCCGGCTTTCGCCACGACCAGACGCACTTTCCGTTTACAAACATGACCGCGACGATTCTTATATTTGTATTTCGCAATTCGAACAGCAGCCCTTTCGGCAATAGTCTGATAAGTTTCAAGTTTATTGGCAAGCAATTTATTCTGACATCGCAAAAGAGTGTGTTCATTTTGCACCTCAACAAACTTTTCTTCCACATCTGCATAAAGCTTCTGCAATCTCAAAAGCTTCTCATGTACAATCCTGTATGCAGTTAAAACAATCCAACCTCTGCGTCCCAAAATAGGAAGCTCCTCACCCTTCACTACTGGCGCTTTCTGTAAGCAAGAAATCACATCAGCCGGCTCCGCCAGCTCCAAACAAGAACTCCAATTCTCACTCAAACCAGTAGAATCGGCCCACTCACGGGCCAAGGCCTCGTAAGGCGTTGATTCCCAGCCGGGAATATCAACAGGCAATTTGAAAGTAGATTTCGACTTTCGGGAAAACATATTGACAAACCAAAAAGATATATACAACTATTAACAAATAATATACAAAATAAACCACGTACGAGCCGAGCGCAAACCAACAAGATAAAAACAATACAGCGCACACAGGCTTCGTAAACAGTTCGTGACGCCAGATGTAACGACCGGATTCTCGGACCAGATAGAATCAGCTCATCAGAGCACCACCAACCCAGCCGGAACGTAATCACCTCCCTCCTTAGGACCTATTTACAACAGATATCTATGTCTACTACCTAAGGATGGGGAATTGCAATATACATGCATAAGTTTTCTACAATATCACACTCACACCAGCTAGTCTCGCGGCAGCCCAGGCCCAGACTAGTCTACCCTAGGGCAGTTCTGATTAGTTACCATTACACACTGACCACAATCAGTGCCCGCCCAAGCCACGATCCTGTGGGTATAGGCACCAGTGTCCTCCCTGGTGTTCTCTTACTTACATCCCAAGCCGCAATCCTGCGGGTATAAGCACCAGTGTCCCTCCTGGTGTTCTCTTACTTACATCCCAAGCCGCAATCCTGCGGGTATAAGCACCAGTGTCCCTCCTGGGGTTCTCATTAACGCCGCTTACCAACGACGATCACTTTCCTATAAATACCATTAGGGGAAATCTTTCGTTATCTACTAGGGATATGATACCACAATATTATAGATCACACAACGGTTTACCGAATTAGATAATGTACAACTTATTCTTCACTTCAAGGGCCCCTCTCTCCCTCATTGCTCAGTCATCCCTTACTTGATCGGGAATTGCTTCCGTTCAGGAAAACAATGTCTGACTAGAAGAACAGGTTACCCTGATTGTACAAGAATAAAAGGCACATGCTGGTTCACTAAGAACTGGGGTACTTTATTACAATAATCATGACAATATAATACTATACTATAACATATAGCCTGCAAAAGAAAATGAAAGGTTAGAATGTGCACACTAGGAGGAAAAAGGTCGACGTCACCTGATTAATGTGAAGTCTGGATTCAGCAGTCATCTAGGTTCCCTTCTCGTCTGTGCCTTGGTTCGTCTTTAGGGTCACACCTCTGCAGTCACGGATACACGTCTGCACCGCTATGCTCTGTCTTCCTTCTCCTCCCTCCAAGTCACTGGAACCTTCCTCTCATCAGCTGCTTTCTCTCTGGCTGTTCTGCACTACTCCTCTCTCCTCTCAATCACGGACCATCTTCACTTTTCTGCTTCGATCTTATAACTCAGTTTCAGCCACTCTGGTATTCGTTCTCTTGACTAACTGCTTCACTCGGAATGCTCTGATCTTAAAGGTCAAAGCTCGCCAGCTGCTCCAGCTAAAATAACTTCAATCTTTCTAAGAGAGTATCAGCTTCTCGGTCTTTCTCGGACTTCAAAATGGCGACTGTCTGCCTTGAAATAATTAATGGCATTGATGCTAACCGCTAGCTGCCGCCTACAGACTGACTCACTAACTGCCTCATGCTTTCGCTAATATGGAAGCTTGTCCCTTCATGGAAAGTTACGGCCAGTAAGCTGCCGCCCACCAAATTCTTGTATCTCCCCGCACCAAGGACACGTTCCCAGCCGGCCGGCCTGATGTTGTGTCTCCGGAGTGGAGAAAAATACAGTCTTTCGATAAGGGACAGCCTGAGCCGGTTCTCTCCAAGCGAACAACACCTCGTAACTAAAACATTACATTTGACCTAGAAGCATCTCAAGCTGCCGGGGCAGAAAGAAAGATGGAGTCTCTCCCGTTTGAGGCCTACAAGGCCCGAAATAAGCATAACTCCATAGAAGATATACTAACACTCTTGCAAAAGGACGGATAATCACTAATACTAATGAATCTATCCCCTACCATAAGTTTATAAGCCCTGATCTAAGGAAAAGAGTACGGAACTATATTAATACGCCTTGTGAATAGGCCCTAACTACGGTTCTAATCCTCGCACTAGGATGATAGTAGACTGAAGTCACCTCCAATCATCTTCCCTCAAAGGAGGGCCGAAAAAGTCGGTCAGAACAAACATGCCAGAAAGGTCAGGCCCAAAAAGTTCTCTCATCATATCTGCTATGCACCTCACCATATTTTGAATGTCCATCGACTCCGCTATTACCGTGATTCGCACGTTGTTCTTCCTTGACCTGGCTTCCAAATCCTCGTTCTTCTGTCTTACTAAATGTAGCACTCCTTCCATTCCTCGCAGTTTCTTATCCATGTCCGTTTGTCCTTCTTCCATTTCGGTGACCCTCGTCTCCAGGACAGACTTGCGGCTTTCCTGCTTCTCGACCCGTTGAGTTATTCTATCCATCCTTTCCACAAGTGAGCACATCTTAGAGTCTATCCCTTGTAAGCTAGATTTTAGGTCTTTAAACATTTCCCTGATGTCATCAGCAGGTGGGTGGTCCGTCGCGCTTTCTCCGGGCTGTTCTTGAATTCCAGTTTCACCATCCACGGATTTATTCGCCTTTTTATCGAAGTTGATTTTCGGTTGGCGCGTTTTAGGTTTCCCCATAGTGTTGGTCAGCACTTGCTGCAGTGCAAGACATGAGTGAAATACAGCCCGATGCTCCTTAGGTGAGAGCGTTCACAATATGTGCAATGACGCAGCAGGAAGAATGGATAAATGGGGCAGATGGGGGCTTGCCGAACTAATAATTGGAAGTTGTAAATTTACTATATGCTGTATGTATGTTAGGGGGCACTGAGCGCTAGAGGGCACAGCCGCCACAAAACTACATTTCCCAGCAGCGCTAGCGCCATGCGCGACGTGATCGGAACACTTCCGGGTCACGTGATCGCAAGCCATATCTGCAGGGTGTTCGGACAAGACGCTGCCGATTATTTTGTGCTCAGGAGCTTGGTGTTCGGAGAATCGGAGTTGTTGGCGACTGGTAAGGGTGCCTGTGGCACCACCCTCGAAGTACTGTTGAACTCCTAGTTTCAGCGCGTTTTGTGTTGGCAACAGACGGCGCTTCCTTTTGTTTTGCACGAGATCGTGCGTTGACTAACTTTGATTTTCGAGTACTCTTCAAGTTGTGGCGAGCAGTGCTGTCGTGAGGGAGCTTGCCCTTGGTCCTGGAATATTGTTACAAGCTTTACCAGTTAATTCTGGGGGATAAGGAGCGCATTATCCAGTCCCGGATTGTACTGATTCTTCTGACTCTTTGGGTGACTTTCAACTTGAAGAACTTTGTGTGATTCGTAATCTTCATGTTCCGTTGGTGGAGAGTGAAGTAACTCTCAAATGTTCAGTGGATGATGTACATGGAGGAATCGTGTTACCTGCTGAGAAATATGCAAAATGCCTGGTACCAGTTGTGATGTTCCTGAAATACATGCTGTTCTCTTTTCTTTACAGGGGTTGTGTATGAATTAAGAGAGGCGTCTATATTAGACAGGTAGTTGTTGTTTCTATGTTTCAAGGTGGACATTATAGAAGATATATATATAACACACCCTGATACACTTCATTGTTGTTACAGCCTCCCGAAGTGGGAAGACTTCTGATACACAACTCCTATGTGAATGCACATTTTTTTTTTTTTACAGGTTAGTGCTAGTTTCAAAATTGTGTAGACATTGTTATCAGAAAATACACTGAGAGTGGTTAGTAATTGATTGTTCTTTTCTCTCTCCTTGTGTCTTCAAGATCTCCCTCCCCGCTGTTCCCATCCTTTCCTTCCTGGCTACATCCATCTTTTTCCCTCGCTTAATCATCCTTTAGTCTGCGTAATATATATAAAGCAGATTTGGGGCGGTTTAGAGATGGATCCTATTTAAGCATCGAACCAACCCTGAGGATTCGACTGGTCGCAGAACAATGTATGGCCCCAATCTGGATGATGCTGAAGTTTTCAATACTATAAATGCAGAGTTAGCTACTTGGACACAACCAATAATAGTATGTGGGGACTTCAATATTCATCTATCAGCTGATTGGAACATCAAATCAGGAAGGAGATATATGGGCCGTAAGATCAGAACTTATAGAGCACTTAGAGACTTGGTGTTAAATAACGGGCTAACCGATGTTTGGCACACATTTTATCATAAAGACCCAGGATATACTTTTTTCTCTATTCCCCATCGGAAATTTGTCCGCCTAGATTATTTTTTGTATCCTCTCTGTTTTTGGAGAAAATCCGTATCGAAATATTACCTCAAGTTATCTCAGATCACAACCCTATGATCGCTGAGATTCAGTTTACCACTGATTGTCAAAACCCAACTAGATCCTGGTCATTCCAGAGAAATCTGTTATTAGATGAAGACTATCTTCAATTTATGGTCACAATTATTAAAGATTATTTTCTAATAAATAATGACACGGCCTCTCCACAAGTAGTGTGGGACTCTTTTAAATCCATTGTTCGGGGATAGACAATTAGCTTCGCAAATTACAAGAGGAAAAAAATACAAACAGATTTTAAGGAGAGGTTAAATAAGATTAGGATAGCCGAGATGGATTTATCCACTGCATGTAAAAATAACATAGGTATAGAGGACGCACAATTACGTCTAGTTACTGAACGCTCTGGTTTGCGTATTCATATTTCCGATGAAGTAGCAGCAAAATTCAAGCAATATAAAACTGAACGCTATGAATATAGTGAGCGCACTGGAAAAATCTTAGCACAACGCCTGCGACAAAAATCTTCTATTAACGAAATACAAGGTGTTAAAGATATGAATGGTGTTTTTCATGAACGTAGGGAAGAAATTTTAGAGTCATTCCATGATTTCTATAAGACATTGTATAACGACCTCAACAATGAAGTTGATAAGACTCTTAATCCCGCAAATTATCTTCAAAGCGCTAACCAACTTTTACTGTGTCCCGAAGAGACAGATTTATTTATAAGGCCAATAAGCTGGGATGAGATTGAAAACGCCATCTTGAGTCTTGCGGCAGGTAAAGCTATGGGCCCCGACCAGATACCTCTTGAATTTTATCGGACATTTAGACACATGCTGAAACCAGAGCTGTTAAAAATTTTCAATTTAGCATTTCAAGGTAAATCTCCTGATTCTTGGTCTACTGCTACTATAGTTGTTTTTATAAAGAAGAATAAGGACCCAAAAGAATTAGGTTCCTATCGCCCTATTTCTCTTATCACCGCAGATAGTAAGATTTATTCTAAAATCCTTGCAAATAGATTAAATAATGTAATGGCTGGTTTGGTTTCTCACATCCAACATGGTTTCGTTAGACATAGGGATACTACAGATCATGTCAAACGCGTTATTACATTACTGGATTGGGCTCAAGCGAAGGAATCCCCAGTTGGGGTGATTCTACTCGATGCTGAAAAAGCGTTCGACAGAGTAGACTGGGGATTCCTTTGGACTGTATTAGAATGGAAGGGTTTCCCATCACAATTTATTAAAGCGGTACAATCACTTTATTCTAATCCCAAGGGTGTAATAAGACTAGGCACTGACAATTCTAGACCTTTTTCAATCACCAGGGGGACCAGACAAGGTTGCCCTTGTTCCCCGCTCCTATTCGCTCTCTATTTAGAACCCTACTTGAACAGATTAATTATGGAACCTGGCATCCCATCAGTCCGACTTCACGAGGTTTACCACAAAGTTTTAGCGTACGCAGACGATGTGGCCATTGTAACCTCTGACGCTTCCTCTGCGCTACCTAAAATCAGCTAGAGAGTTTGGTAAATTCTCCGGATACAAGCTTAATATTTCAAAAACTCAGATTATACACTCTGAAACTGGTAAACCCACTGATATTCCATTAAATCCTACTGGTACATACCTTGGTGTAATTTTATCTCCTAAAATTGATGACATTGTTGGACGAAATATAGATCCTTTACTCATATCTACCAATAGAACTTTAGAAAGGTTAAATAATTTACATTTATCTTTATACGGACGAACCAATGTCATCAAGATGATGATCTTTCCAAAATGTCTTTATTTTTTTCGCACTATTCCTTTATTCTTTTCAATGTCTCTTTTTAACAAAATAGACAGGATGTTGTCCAGGTTTTTGTGGGGGTACCGCCGCTCAAGAAGATCTCTAAAGTGGTGTACTCTTCCGCAAGAATGTGCTGGGTTGGGATTTCCGAATTTCAGAATGTACTATTGGGCCATCACTCTTAAAGCAATCAGGGTCCTACTATTTCATGATCATGTCACCGAACCCTCTATGGCACCCTCCATCTTTGAAATGCTTTTGGGCGCTCATGCGCGTCAATGCTTACTGAAATTCTTGGAACCCAGCTACTACAAAAAAACAAAATTTAAGGTGTTTCTTTCTGCTTTTTTAGTTTGGAGGCAAATGAATAAGACCTTACGGATAATCTCAAAACTTAATTTTTACACACCTATTTATGGTAATATTTCAATATCAGAGATTTTTCAAGATATTGCTACATATCGATGGCATATGAGACAGATCTATTCAATTGGGCAACTGTATCAAAATGGGGTTTTTATGTCCTTTTCTGAACTTCAAGAGACATTTGGCCTTTCCAGGAATGAATTTTTCAAATATTTACAGATCCGTAGTTTTTTGGAGAAAAAAAAACTTGTTATATACTGATGCTATGGAGACTATCGATATTCTAGAGAGTTGTAGGAAGAATAACCGTATTGGCACAATTTACCAATTAATGGTTAATAGGCTGCCTGATGATCTCGATCATCAAGCTCAGAAATGGCAAAGAAAATTGTGTATAGAAGGGATAGACCTGGTAAGAGCTTTTGAGATGAGTAATAAAATACTAATCAATAGCTCTCTTAAAAGTCAACACTACATGTCCACTCTAGATCTTTACTATACACCTGCTAAGTTGGCCAAATGGAAAGCTACAAGAGGTATTAATTGTAGTCGCTGTGGAATTTTAGCAGCGGACTCATGTCATATGTTCTATAGTTGTTCTAAATTGGTGGTATATATAGATAAGATTGAAAAGTTTCTGACTAATGTGCTTAATGTCAATATCAAGCTTTGTCCTTCTGTAACTATTTTTGGTATTTATTTTCCTTCTGAGAATCTATCTGTTGATCAAGAATATTTTTTGTTTATTGGAATGTCCGTATATCGTTTTTGTATCACCTCTAGATGGCTGGATATAGATCCACCAACATTCGAACAATGGTTGGGAAAGTTGTTAAATGTTTATAGAATGGATAAAGCAGTCTACAAATTGAAGGGACAGAAAAAGAAGATCTTTGCCCGGAAGTTATGGTCCCCTATTGACAATTGGATCTAAATTTAATAATGACTGTATTTGTAAAGACATATTTGATATTTTGTTTCGTCCTTGTATGTTTATGCCTCTGCCAAAAAAAAAAAAAAAAAAAAAAAAAAAGGAAGAATGGAAACAGCCCACGCCCACACACACACTCCGCCTTAGTCCTTGCCGATCTCCTTCTGACACTGGACTCCTAGGCTTCTAGTTGTGGTGCATCCAGCATGCTTCCTCCACACCGTTAAATGTAACTGCACAACTTTTGCTTGTGCCCACAGTCGTGTTCGTGTGTAGGGTGCCCGCCGCCCAAAGCCCGCTCTACTGCAGCCTGAATTGTCAGCACACTTGGTCACTATCCTTCAACCAGGACTAGTAATCCCCCCATCTCTGCAGCCAGCATGCCCAAGGACCAGCTCTCCAGCCCAATATACTGACCCAATCGCCGCTCTGAAGCACTTTTATGGCGTGTGTGCAGGTCACCTCTAGTCATATGTCGCAATGTGTTACGACTGGGCCAGTGTGCGACGTGTGACACCTCCCCGTTAGGCAGGGACACCTCCACCCCATCAGATCCTACGTGTCTCTTGTGTGCAGCTATCCGTCACGTCGGCCATGTAACATTAAATGGGGGTGATGTGGCTACCAGTGATCCAATGGTGTGGCTAAACACTGAGCACCCTGGCGCCACCTGGATAGAGCCTGGTCTAGTATAAGTCCAGTAAAAGCAATTGTTCACCTCCAAAGTGCATAATTCAACAAAGAGCACTCCTGCTTTACAAGTGACCAGTCACCCATGGTCTCGGAGCGCCTTGTCACCTCAAACTGGAGACGTGTATATCTTCGAGGCCTCCTCTCCTTCACAGCGTTGAGTAGCAGGAAACTACCCCGCACGTCCCCTTAAGCACCAGACCAATCCCACAGGCCGCTGCCCCCTTTGCATCCGGTGTTTTCTGCCCGTCTCCCCAGGCTCACCGCGTTTTCTCTCGGGGTCCGCCTCTTACGTCCCTGGCTCATAGCTGCGCAGTCTCCCGCCGATGGTAGCGCAGTTCCTTGCGTGCTCCGCCTGGGTGCGCATCAGCTCTTACCGCCTCCTCTCTTCAGGACACCGGGGGGTACGATTATGCGCGGCCACTCCCCAAACATCAGGCCCAGTGCAGCGTACCTCCGGTGTCCCAAGGCCGCGCCTTGGTTGCAGCATCCAATTTAGTTCCCGGCTTCTGACGGAGGGAATCCAGGTAGACCAGAGGTCTTCAAACTTTTTGATGCTGAGACCCCCTTGTAAAACCTTTTTAGGCGTAAGACCCCCTTCCGACAAAAGTTTCTAGAATCTGGTACTCCTCATTATCAACTTTTGACAACCATAAATGCGCCTGTTAGACCTCATCACATCCATGCATCCATCATTCATCCACCCACACTTTCACACATCCATCCATCCACCCTTTCATCCTTCCAGCCATACATCCACCCACCCTTTCATCCTTCCAGCCATACATCTATCCTTCATCCATCCACCCTTTCATCCTTCCATCCATATATCCATCCTTTACCCATCCACCCATCCATCCACCCACCCACCTTTTCACACATCCATCCATGCAACCTTTTATGCATCCATACATCTATCCACCCTTTCATCCTCCCATCCATACATCCATCCTTCATCCATCCACCCTTTCATCCATCCATCCACCCATCATTCATCCCCCCACCTTTTCACACATCCATCCATGCATCATTCATCCATGCAACCTTTTATCCATCCATACATCCGTCCTTCATCCATCCTCCCTTTCATCCTTCCATCCATCCATCCTTCATCCATCCTTCACCCATCCACCCTTCCATCCATACATCCATCCTTCATCCATCCACCCTTTCATCCATCCATCCACCCATCATTCATCCATGCAACCTTTTATCCATCCATACATCCATCCTTCATCCATCTACCCTTTCATCCTTCCATCCATCCACCCATCATTCATCCATGCAACCTTTTAACAATCCATACATCCATCCTTCATCCATCCATCCTTTCATCCATCCATCCATCCTTCATCCGTCCACCCTTTCATCCTTCCATCCATCCAGCCTTCATCCGTCCAACCTTTCATCCTTCCATCCATCCATCCATCCATCCATCCATCCATCCATCCATCCATCCATCCATCATACATCCACCCTTTCATCCTTCCATCCTTCATCCGTTCACCCTTTCATCCTTCCATCCATCCATCCATCCATCCTTCATCCATCCACCCTTTCATCCATCCATTCACCCATCATTCATCCACCCATCTTTTCACACATCCATCCATCATTCATCCATCCACACTTTCATCCATCCATCATTCATCCATCCATCCAACCTTTACTCCTTTTGATGAATAAAAACGTATTTAAATCTAAAAAAAAAAAAAGGAAATTTATAGGCACTAGATATCACAGGCTCTTAGGCCCAGAGTTCCAAATATTAAATATACAAGGCAATCTTCAAACTCCTATACTGTGGCTCTTGGAAAAAATAGCCTTTAGAGGTCTTGCATATCTACAAGATAGATGTATAAACAAGTGATTAACAGCAAAATAGAAGTCTGGGACAGAAAATAGCAAGAATTGGAGATTCACAAATCTAAAACCCATCTATTTGTTTACAGAACAAGATATTCAGTCCTCAATCGATAGTAAAGAAGCAAGAAAAGCTGTAAACGAGGAATTCTCATTACAGGGGGAGCCTCTCTTGAGAAAGCGATAGAATTCCAATACCTACTGTACTCCTGGCTCTCAAAATGTGGGCGGAGACAAAACCTCTGTAGAGATGCTCACATTTGTCTGGCAACAGCTGCGCTGTGAAGCCCGCTCACAAAAAGCAGCACATAACAAGCTTCCTATTATATGAGGAGTATGCAATTGTAACGAAAGCAGTGGTCATCTTCCTCAAGACGTGAATATATTTAAAAGAAATGCAGGAAAAACAGAATGGTCCTGAATAAGCCATATGTCAACCTATTTTTCTTCAAAACGTTTGCTGCCTAAAAGAACACCAGAAGGTGCTTTAGACGAACATATACTACCACTAACTGCAAATATTAGCTACCCTAAACACTGGGAGTTCGCATGCTACGATAGACCAAAGATGAACTAATATGAGTTTTCATGATTTCCAACTTCCTGAGAGATGTGTTTTCCATTTTGGGAGCAGCAGAAATGGAGAAACAATCTTTAATTAATCTAAACTTCTATTTGTCAACCTTTTCTTTCCGGAACGAAACGAAATCCGATGTGACTAAATTGTGAATTATTTCATAAGTATAATTTCAAAATTAGGACTAAAATTAAAATGTGTGCTTTTACTGCATATCTAATGTAGGTAGCACATGTGAATTGTGATTTTGTTTCACAAAATAATCAATCATTAGTCACACCCTTTCTGCTCTTGATACTATCATGCAGAAAAGGAACTGCTATTCTGTGAAGCAATTGTGTTTAAAATCCTAATTTACCTTTCCTGCAGGCCCGAAGGGCAGCAGATTCCTTGTGATAGTTCCTGGCATGTAAGCCTGGCATATGATAGATGACATAATTGTACACACACACAGCCACACCGAGCACTTGACAGGTCTTTTACTTGTTAATGAGGCTTTGATGTTTTTTACCCCTCGGTGTGAACCCCGGCCGCTGCCGTGAGTACCCTCAATCAGCCCAACGCCAGGAACTGCATGCTCTGACAGAATCTGCGACCCCCTTCCAAGGACTCCACGACCCCCCTGGGGGTCGCGCCCCACAGATTGAAGACCTCTGAGGTAGACTGCCAAGGCAACAGTGCAGTTTTATGCGGAGGCTGAGCGCCTCTCTAACCACTAACGAAAATCCCGTCGCTGCTCTCCAGACGAGACTTATCTGCCTCTGTGGACGAGGTCCAGTGTACTATAGTCGGATAAATAACGAATTCAGAGGTCTCGGCCGACGGAGCTGCTCTAGTGTGCGGCCATTCCGCAGCACAGCTCGGCCACGCCCCCAACCTCTTAGGGAGTAACCATGCATTCATGTACTCACATAGGATGATGAACCCTTGGCTATGTAGTGTGTTCTGCTTCAACAGCCACACCTAGTACTGGAAAGCATCCAAGAGTAATACCGATCGCTGGTTGTAAAGTCTCCTAGTTATTATGGGATCTAAAGTTTGGATGAGGATATATCGATTATTTTGACATTTATATTCTCTCTTTGTTAAATTGCCAGACCTATACTAAAATTGTGTGGGGGTGGGCTAAAAATGCTCGAACAGGAGGTTTAAGACTCTGCTTCTCTTTTCTGTAGACATGTTTCGGGGTTCTAGTATTGACCTATGGTGTCACTCGCCTTCCTCAGAATTATAGGTCTCAGTATCTCATCAAATATTGTGAAACAGTGCCTGATTCATAGGATATGTTATGTAAGTTTATTCAATATATCCTTTGTTTGTTTTTTCATAAAGTGGGGCAACAGCAGTGGAAACACCCCTTCTTCATAGAACAGGTTCACCTTAGGTAGAAACAGTGAAAGATTACCTCCTTCAGAGAACAGGTAGAGGTAGGGCAGCAGCAGCACAAGCTTTCCCAGCATAGGAGGCACACATTATGGCAGCAGCTATGCAAGCTTCCCTTTCTCACAAAACAAATACAGCACTGAGGCGTGACACAGGCCCCCCGCAGCCCCTGCGGTGGGGGGCCCTAAGCTCCAGGGGGCCTCTTCAGCACAGTACTTCAGCCAGAGAGCTCCTGAATGAGCTCAGAGGGGGTCCTCTATGTACCTTGCAGGGGAGTCCAATCAAGTTTTGTTATGCCACTGATTCAGCACAGCAGTAACGAAGCTCACACTGCTGTTTTTCACAATGACACGATAATGGTGACTCTCATGGCACCATCTTCTGCAAAACTGAGCCTAATGACTATGAGCTCAAAATGCAAAGAATGCCACCAGTGTACTCACAGCACGTAGCATACAGCACCAAAGTGGATGTGGACGAAAGGGCCACTTCCAGAAAATGTGTAGGTATAAGAAAGCTAGGCGAGCAAGCAAGCCCTAGCCTTTACCTACCCAACTTCTGAGAAAGAAACAGAGAACACAGAAGTATATATCAAAGCACCAAACCAAGATACCAATGCAACAAGAGGCTCTTGGAGTAAAGCTTCATCCCTGGAGCCCCCTGAACTCTCCAAAGCGTTCGTGTTCTCCTTAAAACTCAGCATCTTGATGGGAGACAATTATTTAACAGAATTAGTATTGCACAATCAAGAGAAGGTCCCATTCGTAGTTGACACAGGAACAAACATGAATGTCATGACTGATGTTGAATATGCCAGAAGGCTTGATAAACGACAGCTGCAACCATTGGATGTGAAGACATGCACATGGCTCACATGTACTTCTTCCCACCAAGGGTCATTTTTACAGCTCTCTTTCCCACGATGGTTAATGTGGAGATATTGACATGAATGTTATTGAGGCATATGAAACCCTGTGTTGCCTCCTGAGTTTCAGGGTCTGCTGGAAGGACTCAACCGACTCATCTCACAGGCTTCAGACTCCTCCAAACATAATACACTCTTGTCAAAGTTATCTGAATTTTTGGGCCAGTTAAAGAACAGTACAATTACACATCAATAACTCTGGACGGCCAGTACCTCAACATTTCTGTGGGAACCCCCTTTAATTTTAAGCAACAAGAGGAAGTTGAAATGCATAGTGTGTTTTAACAGAACCTAATGCAATCAGGTGTAGGCGCCCACCCCGGGTGCTGCCCTTGCCCCGATTGTCCAAGGACCCAAGATCTGGAGCGCAGGTCAGGATTTTAATTGGTTAGGAGCTAAGCCTTGCCACCGAAAAGGAGAACGACATCACTCCCTGTCTTTAGACCATAATAGATTATTTAATTAACACAGTTAAACTGCCAGTTTATGTGTAAGCTATTGCAGAGGTCGAAGTGCATTAAAATAAAGTATGGGAATTCGATGCTGTGCGCAAAGGGGGCAGGGTGAGTGAGAGTGGGGGCGGGGGCGGGGTCAAAGGCAAATCAGTAGGAAACGCAATAAAGTACATTGTGAAACCTCTATGAGTTAATGCATTGCAGAGATCTGTGTAACCACAGAGCCGCAGAAGTGAATCCTGGTTGGTGCAGAGGAGAATAGTGACTTGTGTATCTTTAGTGTCACGAAGTCCCATTCTGTGACAGACAGCACTGTGAATATGTAAGTTGTTATTTTAAACTTGTATTACACACAGTATAAGATAGAAGGCTACAAAATGTGCAAAAAGGATTAAGATAAAAGTGCTTCAAAAATGTACATTTTAGTTATACCCATACTAAATGTATATAATGGATTTTTTTAATAACTGTCCTTTAAAAGCACAGACTTCATGGCTCAGCTGGTAAACTCTGATCCAGCGCGGCTCCAAACCAAACCTCCAAACCATCACTATATTTCCTAGGAGCTATCAATCTCTACTCGTCAGTTGGGCCCATAACACCGCGAGTCATTCATACACACAAATCACACTGCTCCCAAGATCAGTGAAGACTAGAGGAGGAGATGCTGGATTTTAGCGGAGTGTCTTATTTCATTCTAAAATTTTATACACTATATACATCTGCAGGTTATCAATAGTACCATGGTTTTATCCTTAAGACACATTAAAACACTCCACCGTTTGGTCTATGGATCATCTAGTAGAAGTTAACTAATGAACAACATGACCTGCTTAATTCTCCATTTATTTAACTTTTATTCTAAGACTTAATCTCCTAGCATAATCTTACTTTTATTTAGCCTTAATTCAATAATCATTAAATCATTTCATAACCTAAAGGAAAAGAAAAGTTAAATTCAAAGTTTACATTTATTAGCAGAATAGTTCAGAAAATAAGTCAAAATCATATTACCAAGACTTCAGTAAATGGACATCAGGTTAGCACAGGTAAGTTCCCTAAAACGCCTCTCTATTCTTTCTTGAAGTTCACCTCCCATCCGGACTCCACACCCATCAAGAAAAATGTAAAAGTCTTTGCACCATGGGAAGAAGTTCAGTCCGACAGCATGTCCTGGTGCGAAAATAAAATCAAAAGCAAGCCTTTTTTCTTACTCTCAAATGTCCTCTTTTATACCCTTTTTCCCTAACTTATCTAGCTAAGATTTGAAACTTTTAGGGTCCTTGCTCACTCTCATTGGTCCATGTAAGGGGTGGATGAGCATAACCTCATCTCCTCATTGTCCATATTTCCGCCAAGTCATCGTTATAATCAAAATAAGGTTTTGATTGTTCTTTAACAGTTTTTTCACTTGTGTCCTTTAAATTGTCACTTCAGGATTAATTCCCAGGCTCACGACACGGTCATACAAAATCTTGGCACTCTTCTACACTTCCAGGCCATGCTGACCTTGACCCACGCTGTACAGGCACAGGCTGCTTGCACATCTCTCAAGCATAGTCGCGCATGGTTAGATCACCACAGTTTCGGATTCTCGCAAACCTCCATTTTCTAGTAGGCCGCATGGGCCATAATGGAAACTATCATAGCAACAAACACAATTAAACATTAGATTTCGAAGTATAGCCCTTCTGTTTACCTCCCCCCATTCTAAGGTAACCTTTTTAGATATTTCCTAGCGTTTTAGCAACATTTATGCGTTGTTTTCTTACCATTCTCCATAATTTCTGCCACAGTAAGACATATAGAAAGCATACATACACAAGTTTTCGTTAGATTATGACATTTGCGTACTATGTTAGTATAACAATTTCACTTACTTAGCATATATGATTTGCAACATAAGCAAATTAGTATCCCACGTGTATTTGTGTGTGTGCATTCTGTTCTACATTGGTTAATTTCAAAACCACATGATTAATAACTATTACTGTTATGG
Organism: Lissotriton vulgaris; assembly: GCF_964263255.1. Lineage (NCBI taxonomy): Eukaryota > Metazoa > Chordata > Amphibia > Caudata > Salamandridae > Lissotriton > Lissotriton vulgaris. The sequence goes on along the minus strand of NC_141693.1, from coordinate 1,849,109,029 downwards.
GAAAGAGACTTCAAGAGGGGTGTATAAAAAATTTTGTTTCACCCTCGCTCCATCATCTCCCCCCTTTGGTGATTTATCACCAAATAATACCCAAACATTTCGTACATTTTCTCATAACATGTTTAAAATTATTTTGCTTAGTATGAGTTATACTCTAGTTTCTTCCATTTTCTTTCTCTCTTGATAAAGTTTCTCTTTAAACTCTTCCATTTCAATGTCACCCTTTTCACGTTCTCTTTCTTGTCTTTCTTCAAATTCCTTGTTTATAGACTTTTTAAGGTTTCTTCTTTTTCTAAGTTTACAACCTAATCTTAAAATAAAAAATATTACTATTATTAGTGTTACTGGAATTAATACCTTCCCTATTATGGATCTACCTATTTCATGAAACCAATTCTTAACTGCTGAAAAACATCTACCAAGTTTCTCCAGAACACCGTCAACCTCCAGTGGTATAATTTCTTTATGCAACTCTGTAAGATTTGTAATATATCTTTCAATGTTTTGACTTTTATCAGGTATGTATGTACTACAATGTTGTATCTTCAAAATTCCACAGACTCCTCCTTCTTTTGCCACAATTATATCAAGAGCGAGTCGATTTTGCATCACCATAGCTCTCATAGCCACCATTTTTGTATTTACCATTAAAAATCCTCCTACAGTATCGGTTGACAAACGATCTACTATTGTTGACAATTTCCGAATTCTGTTTGCATTAAAGGATATACCCACTGCTGGTATCAATGCTCCAAAAACATCACCTATTATTTCTATTACACTTTCTCTCTTTCTACGACTTCAAGGTTTACCTATCTCATGAATTCCATTAGTTCTTCTATCTACATGAAAGACTTTAGGAAAGACCAGGCCTATATAACAGGACCTATACCAGTGATCAGGCAATCTATAATAAGCTTTGTTCCCACCTAAGAAATAAATCCCAGGGGAAACCCGATCATTACCTCCTTTAAATCCCCAACCCCATTTTATAATATATGTATCTTCACACTGACTTGCTCCCCAAAAATATGTATCATACACAGTGTTATCTCTTCGAATACATATTTTCTCTAATAATGGTGTATCTATATTTATAGCCACATTCACATTATGTCCTTCTATATTATCCTCCTCAAATGTCCACATTGTAGATTTAGATTGCTTTGCTTTTTCCTTTCTCTTGTATTGATTCCTTCTTTCCTCTACCATATACAAAGAGGCTTTCTCCTCATTTCTCATTTTACAAGTCAAATTATGTTTGAATGCATAGTCATGGGTCAGTTCTTGTGTTTCCCAAAAATATTCTCCAAAAACTTTTCCAGGTTTGATTCGATTCAATTCAGCTACATTTTTCAATTTCGCAAAAACCTCATCAGAATTAGAATAATAATACTCTAATTTACATGTTCTATAAAACAAAGTAGCTAATACACTACATGTAACCCCATATGTTAGTGGAAGGTGATGGTACATCACACCCTCTGATACAGATGCTGGTAATTTCACACAGACGTAACAGTCACTCGCATCCATCTTTCTCACATATTCAGACAATAACTTTGAATACGTGTTCTTCGAAAAGTCACTAATCGAGTTATCTTGATGTACTTCAGGTCTATACACATGCATCATTTAACCCTTTGACTCATAGACCTTTTCTTTCATACTCTCATTTGCCTTTGCTTTTTCAAAAGTCGGCCTGAAAGGAATTATAATAGCTAAAATCAACCATACCAACATTAATAATCCTGAACATATTAACCACATTCTACACCATTTTCTAAATATTGTGCATTTCGATTTTGTTACATCATTAGAAGCCATTTTCTTTTACACAGCGCTTTCCACAATTTTTTCTGTCCTTATATTGTCTCTTTCAAATCCCCCTTGTACTTAAAGTGTCCATACCACCAATAATTTCAACAGTCTTGTTCCTTCACCTTATTTCTTCTCTTAGTTTCTCAGTTTTGGTACTTCTTAGACTTTCTTTTGAGTTTCAGTTCACTCACTTTCTTTTTCTTCACTCTGACATCTCAAATTTTCTTGACTGCTATTCACTTCATTTATTGGAGGCAAAATCATATAGGACCACTCAGGTGACATGTATTTTTGATTTGGTCTTCTCACTCTTTTTGGCCTTTGCACAATTTCTATCTTTTTACCCAACGACTCCCATTGACTGGTTATTTCATTTACTTGATCCTCTTGGATTTTTGCTTTATTAACCAGTTTAAATTTCCAACCATCATTTTCTTTAGGCCAATTATCTCCTTTACGTGGTCTCTTCGATTCAGGTCCAACAGTGTTACGTTCCACTCTCCAAGCTCTTTTTCTTGAGCTTCTCCTCAATTGAGTTTCATCCTCACTGTCATCAGACTCAGTTTCAGATTTCTCATTAGTTTTGTTTATGGTGAACTTTATAATGTCTGTTTCCTTCACTGAATCTGTTTTCTCTTTGGTCAGTTCTTTCACTCTGTTAGGAACTTCTCTGTAGCTGGTACTTGGACGCTCATCCTCATCGTGAGTTATTTCCTTTTCACCAGTTTCGAGATTCCGGTTCCTGCTTTCAGTGCTTTCAGACTGTCCTTCAGTGTTTATTTGACTACCAGTTTTATCTTCACTTTGCTCAGTGTCCTCACTGGTATCAGTTCTCACCAAATCTCGACTTTCAGGTCGATCTTCAGAATTTGGTACTTCAACAACTTCACTTTCCCCTTCAGATGCAGTACTTACATCCGATATTTCCAGATGTTGACGAACAGGTCGAGCTTCAGTATCTGGAACTTTATCTTGTTCACCTTCAGAATCTGAGTCAGTTGTGCTTTCTGCTTCGTCCTGTGGATTTTCAAGTTCAGGCACATGGATGGTGTGGCTGGCGTGCATCCATCTCTTTACTACAGCACATTTAACTGCAGTCGTGCTAACCAGAATGAATTGTCGGGGTTTCTGCCAATGAGGGACTAAGCAGTTTCTTCTCCTGTGTACCTTTATTTGAACCCAATCTCCAGGGACTAGATCATGAGCTGGATCAATCAATCAATCAATCATGGGCATTTGTAGAGTGCGCTACTCACCCGGAGGGGTCACAAGGCGCTGGTAATCACCCGGAGGGGTCGCAAGGCGCTGGGTGTTGGATGTTTTTCTTTCAAGCTTGCCTAAGTTCCCACCTGATGGAACACAGAAGTTACCACGTCAGACAGGTTTTTGCAGTAATCCAGTATGATATCTGTAGTAAATACTTGGAAGCTTCCAGTGCAAAACAGCAGGTTTATTTCAGAGAGGAACAGCAGGACATCTTCAAAAGGAGCTGGCCAGGCACAAACTGTCTCAACCCAGAATGCCAGGAATAGTCCAGAGCCACCTACATTCTGGAACACATGAGATGTTATGTTATGTTATGTTATGTTATAGCGCTCTTGTATAGCGCACGGCTACTCAAAAAGAGTGTCCCGGCGCTTTCCACCTGCAGCTCAGAATAAAAATAACACAACACAGTAGAAAAATAAGAAAAAGAAAAAGAACTGAAACTGAAAAAATAAGAACAGCCTAAAGATTAAAAAGCCAAGTCTTCAGGCTTTTCCTGAACTGGAACAAATTGGCAGTGCTGCGCAGCGAAAGAGGAAGCGAGTTCCACAGCTGTGGAGCTTTGCAGCTGAAAGAGCGTCCTCCCATACGGGCCTTCCTCACCCGAGGGACCACCGCTTTGTAAAGGGATTCCGAGCGCAAGGAGCGGACTGGTCGATAGAAGGCCAGTCTCCGCCGCAGGTATCCGGCCCCTGATCCAAACAGGGCTTTATGCATCAGAGTCAGGGACTTAAACTGGATCCGCTTCCGGATAGGCAGCCAGTGTAATGCCTGTAGCAGCCCGGAAGCTCGGGCTCGTCTACGCAAGCCAAAGATAGCCCGGGCGGCAGAGTTCTGTACCACCTGTAGGCGCTGAACTAGGTAATCAGGGAGGCCAAGGAAGAGGGCATTAGCATAGTCTAGCCTAGAGCCGACGAGAGCCTGCACAGTAATACGCCTTTGGCATTTGAATTAAATTTGTATGATTCAGAGCAAATCAACTACTGCCCCAGTGCCTAAAATTGTAAATGTGTAAAATACTGTGTATCTAAATGTAAAATGTGTTAATACCCACTTATTAACAAAGCTAGTGTATCTTCTACCAACATTAATTGCTCCCTACAAGATTTGTGATACGTATTTACCAAAACACAGAGAGTTTCTATAGATTGAGAACACTGGCATGTCAGAAAGACTTCTGTGCTATTCGTAAAAACAAAAGGCTGACAATGTAACAAGCAGAACTGTCTAATAGCTAAACATACCGGTCTGAGACGTGTTGCCATGTCTTATCGGGTAACCCAGGCGTAATCTTAGATAAGGCTACAGGAGGGGAAAACATGGAAACAAAGGTAGGAATAATATACAACAATATCATCATTATTTGGCAATAGTTTATCAACTAGCACAAATGCGTGTCTCATCACTCTTCCCATCAGAATCTCATGTGGACTTAATCCTGTCTTTTTATCAGGTATGCTCCTTAGGGTCATCAGAACAAGTGGCAAAGCACCAGGCCATTTCAGTCAAGTGGCCAAACACATTTTTAGGTCTCGTCCTATTAATCCCGCAAGGGATAATAGAACGAGAGAATAGAGGCCAAACCAAGGTCTTAAACCATCGCGGATTTCCTACAGTTCGTGTGGTGCACTGGGGTGGAGCGCGCGTCCACATCAAAGCCATCAGCCTTCCTCCCACAGGCATCTGAAGCTTCCCCTAGCGTGCGCTCGGCCTCAGGCATTTCTCCTCCCCCCTAATTATTCACCCCTGCTGTTGCTGCCCACGGCCGGCCCCCAACCCATCCGACTTGTTTTTCGAGTGCGTCCTCCCTCAAGCTCCTCTTGCTTCCTCCAGCGTGTCCTTATTTTCCCTTCCTCCCCACCAGCTACTCCCACACCCATGTCTGTTGCCCCCTCCCTCTCCCACTCCCCCAGCTGTGTTACTCTCGCTTCCGTCGTCCATCTAATTCTTGATGGCTTTCCAGCATTATGGTACCATATGTCATTTTATGGTGCTTTTATTTACACCTAAACACACTCCGATTCTCCTTATAAGCATCTGCGGGATTACAATGTGTTTACCTTTTTGTGTAAATAGTGCGTAAGCTGGTGTGGCAAAGCGATTTTTCTGCCTTTTACAAAATAAGCGCTAGCGTTTTCCCCTTTGTCTCCTATAAGTTCTTTTCCACCACTCGCCCTTCTCCATTCTTTTTCGTGTGCGTCTTCCCTTGAGCTCCACGTTGCTTCCTCCAACGTGTCCTTATTTTCCCTTCCTCCCCACCCGCTACTCCTACACCCATGTCTGTTGCCCCCTCCTGCTCCCACTCCCCCTAGTTGTGTTACTCTCGCTTCCGTCGTCCACCTAATTCATGATTGCTTCCTAGCAACTTTCGGTTAAGGTACCATATGTCATTTTATGGTGCTTTTATTTACACCTAAACACTCTCTGATTATTCTTATAAGCATCTGCGGGATTACAATGTTTTTACGTGGCAAAGCGCTTTTTCTGCCTTTTACAAAATAGGTGCTAGCTTTCGCTCCTTTGTCTCCTACAAGTTGTTTTCCACCACTTGCCCTTCTTCATTCTTTTTCTCATTCCCTACAACAGCATCTTTGACAATGTTTCTTTCTTTATTGTATTAGCTATACTGATTTCCCATACTTTGTGCAAACATAAACATAGCATTGTGCCTATGACAACATTGGTATTGTGCAAGTATGTGCGTTTTTAAGTCGCTGTATTTGCAAAACGTACTGTTTCTTCTTGCACCAGTATACCCTTCACTGCTCTTTTGTTACTTAATTCGCTCTGCCTCACACAGCCTGTGTGTTACAGTCGACAGCCCCCGCCCACCACCTTCCTCATTACTGTTTCTTGGTTGCTTCTCTGCATGTTTTTTCACAACAAATCTATAGGGCACAAGTGTGAATCCTGCAATCTAGACTCAGCCTTCAATCCATCCGAGGTTAGTCAATTAAGTTGGACCCACTTTTATGTACAATGCTAACAAATGGCATAAGTGAGGTAGACCGCATTATATACACAACACAAGTTATTATTTTTGTTAATATTACAGTGCAACAAGTCACCATTGTTTACAGGGCTGTCTTTGTATCGGTTGTGTCAGCAGAGAATGGCGCTGTAATGGCTAGTTACATAAGAGCTCTGTTACATAATAGCTCTGTTCTGCCGTAATGCGAGCCTGTTGCATCTACATGCCAACCATCCATGAGCGTTGCATGTAGCAGTGACCTCTAACGTCGTCACCCTCTGATTCCAATAGCAGTGCATAGAGTGGCTCTCGTGTTTACGTTTAGCTGGTGATGTTAAAGGACCCTAAGCCCAAAGTGTTATCGGCTTATTGTTTACACTAGGCGACGTTTCTCGCGCGTAAACTTCGTTGTGAAAGGCAGCCGTGAACAGAAGGGTATTTTCTGTACCCTTGCACTTTTTCCCCACGGTTTTAAATGTCAAGTTTGTAATATTAAACTTTACCGGCTATCAGATAATTATGTTGAATTATGCGAACTACTGTGATAAGCAGATGAAAGTTGGCAATATAATACGGTACCGTGGTGGGTGTACGAACTTTTTTTTAAATTATATTTCTTTATCCTCGCGTGCCAATGGTGTCCGGAGCATTCTTTCAATCAATTGTGAGTGATTGGTTGTTATCTCTGGGCCTCTGTGACATTTTTGCTTATAACTTATTGGTCTCTGTGGTCGCACAACACGCAGCAAGTTAGCACATCAAAGGCATTCGCAAATGCACTAGTGCCTTTTAATACGTAAAGGACTGTAGGGTACTGCGTGACGGTACACAAGTAAAATCTTGTAGTGGCCTCTTCGGACCCACTATGTGATGTAATCTGGTTGTTTTTTTAGGCATGTCTTTGTAAAAATAAAATAATAACAATTTACCTTTGTGCCAATTTACCCAGGCCAGGCTGTTGCTGGTCTACGTGAGTTTTACTTCCCTATTCAATACAGTCTGCTGCGGCTCAGTGCATGCAGCTCTGCAATAAAAGTAAACATACAAGCTTTTGAAGTCGATGATATATTGCAGCAATTTAGAGACAGGCAAAGGCAATAGGGCTCAGATCTCACAGAGGGGAGGGAAGCACATTCACTCAGTAGTACCATAGCATCACTCAGCAGCACCACCACAGCATCACTCAGCGCCACCCCAGCATCACTTAGCACCACCACAGAACCACTCAGCATCACCACAGCATCACTCAGCGCCACCACAGCACCACTCAGCCACACCACATCACTCAGCGGTACCACAGCACCACTCAGCACCACCACATTATCACTCAGCACCACCACATTATCACTCAGCACCACCACAGCACCACTCAGCACCACCATAGCATCACTCAGCACCACCACAGCACCACTCAGCACCACCACAGCATCACTCAGCGTCACCACAGCATCACTCAGCACCACCACAGCATCACTCAGCACCACCACAGCATCACTCAGCACCACCACAGCATCACTCAGCACCACCACAGCATCACTCACCACTACCACAGAATCACTCAGCGCCACCACAGCACCACTCAGCGCCACCACATTATCACTCAACACCACCACAGCACCACTCAGCACCACCACAGCATCACTCATCACCACCACATTATCACTCAGCACCACCACAGCACCACTCAGCACCACCACAGCACCACTCAGCAACACGACATTATCACTCAGCACCACCACATTATCACTCAACACCACCACAGCACCACTAAGCACCACCACTCAGCACCACCACAGCATCACTCAGCACCACCACATTATCACTCAGCACCACCACAGCACCACTCAGCACCACCACATCACTCCGGATCACCACAGCACCACCACATTATAACTCAGCACCACCACAGCACCACTCAGCACCACCACAGCACCACTCAGCACCACCACAGCACCACTCGGCACCACCACAGCACCACTCAGCACCACCACAGCACCACTTAGCACCACCACAGCACCACTCAGCACCACCACATTATCACTCAGCGCCACCACAATATCACTCAGCACCAACACATTATCACTCAGCACCACCACAGCACCACTCAGCAGCACCACAGCATCATTCAGCACCACCACAGCACCACTCTGCACCACCACAGCACCACCACATTATCACTCAGCGCTACCAAATTATCACTCAGCACCACCACAGCATCACTCAGCACCACCACAGCATCACTCAGCCCCACCACAGCACCACTCAGCACCACCACAGCACCACTCAGCAACACCACCACAACACCACCACAGCACCACCACAGCATCACTCAGCACAACCACAGCACCACTCAGCACCACCACAGCACCACCCAGCACCACCACAGCACCACTCAGCACCACCACAGCATCACTCAGCACCACCACAGCACCACTCAGCACCACCACAGCATCACTCAGCACCACCACAGCACCACTCAGCACCACCACAGCACCACTCAGCACCACCACAGCACCACTCAGCACCACAGCATCACTCACGGCCTCCACAGCATCACTCACGGCCTCCACAGCATCACTCACGGCCTCCGCAGCATCACTCATGGCCTCCACAGCATCACTCAGGGCCACCACAGCATCACTCAGGGGCACCACAACATCACTATGCGCTACCACAGCATCACTGAACGCCACAGCATCACTCGTGGCCAACACAACATCACTTCACGCCATCACAGCATCAATCTGTGCAACAATTCAACAACAACTGGGTCAAATATGTTCTCTCAATGTTTCAAGCTTTATTACAAATGTCACAAAAAGATGTTAATATTTCACTTCTGTTCTTGGATTTTCGTCACAATAAAATACACTAAACATAATCTTCACAAAAGTTATTTACAAAAGTTTAAGCTATTGCCATTATAAATACAATCACTTTTATTTAAGTATTAATTATTTAAAAAAATTAAAAGCCATTGTTATTTGTAATATCAATACATCTAAGTCACGTAAATACAAAACATGTTGCATTACAAATGCTATTGGTGTCACATTTGCAAAAGTTATAACTATTGGCATTGTAAATGACAAAGCTATTAATTTAGCTATTTTCAGAACCAGCACATAAATAAAAATATTGTCATTTACATGACCAATAGCTCAAACTTTCCTAATGCGAGACCTATTGCATTGCAAATGCTTGTTGCAATTCTGTTATTTTTGGTTCCATTCACTTGCTCAACTACCCCAGAAGCCTCTGGTGTGTAAGCACAATGCAATTTCTGACAAATGTCCACTGCTTCACAAATCATCTGCATTAACTTGTTGTGAAAATGTGTTCCACAATCTGTCTCAATGGTTACTGAGAAACCAAAGCGTGGAATAATTTCTCTCAACAACAGTTTTGCAACAGTCACTCCATCATTCCTTCTGGTGGGGAAAGCCTCCACCCACCGAGAAAATAGGCAAATGATCACAAAGTACATATTGAAGTCGATTACAGAGTGGTAACTCAATGAAGTCATCGCTGACAAAGGCTCTCAGCGATCATCCTGAATTTAGGATTATACCATGTCTGTCTGAACATTCTAATCATGGCATCCCTACCTATATGGGCTTGACCATTGTACATTTGGGCCATATTTGAAATCATGTTATCAGGCATCACTGGTCTTTCATCTTTGTAAACCCATATTTCATCCTCTTCTCTTTGTCTACATCCTGATTTTAACCAGATGTCTTTCTCTTCTTCACTTGTTTCTTCCTGCATCTGTCTCACTTCCTGCCAAGTCTCAACTACTGTTGTTAGCATTAAAGGGCTTGAAACATGTTCAGCTTTTCTGTCCCGATTTATAGATGCAAGATTTTTGGCACAGTACTTAGCAATTGAGTCAACAAAGCAGTTGCCTCTGGTGACATAATCATCTCCTTTCTTGTGAGCTGCACATTTTACAACAGCAATTTTCTCTTGTAATTGGATTGCATCAATCAACATTTTCACAAATTCAGCATTTCTGATGGGGGATTCTGCAGAAGTTAAATAACCTCTTTGGGACCACAGTTGACCATAGGCATGGACAACTCCAACCCCATATTGACTGTCAGTCACTATGGTGACTCTTATCTCTTTTCTCAGTTCACATGCTCAAATCAAAGCAATTAATTCTGCTATTTGAGCAGAACAAATTCCTTTCAGACAGGATGCTTCCAGGAAGTCTGCCACTGTACATACAGCATATGCAGCACTTAGAGCACCCTCATCCGTCCTCAGACATGAACCATCTACAAACATTACATAATCAGATTCAGGCAATGGCTCATCTTTAATGTCAGGTCTTGGTTTGGTACAGTATTCACGAACATCCAAACATTTTTGATCAACTTAATTTCGCACCTCACCATCCATGACATCAGGTAACAGCGTAGATGGATTTACATTCACACATCTTGAAATTGTCACATTATCTGCACCTAGAATTACCTTCTCATATATATATTTTTTTTTTGAAAAACCTTTATTGCAGCATTCAAGAAATACAAGGATGGGCCTACAACCGCAGGGGCCGGCCGCTAAATAGTAGCAAGCCTTGACGTTTCAGAACACAACACAGCTCTTCAGCCGACACCCCTGAGGTCCGGCAGCGATTCAGGATAGATATGGTATCAGGACGCCTTGATAAGTCACAGGATATAATAAAGGTCTTCTTTTTATAATATTTAAATGATCGGATCAGGTGCCATACATTCTAACAACAGGGTACGGGACAGGCCAGGGAAACAGGATATGCATGGGAAAACAGTCATTTGTGGGTCTCTGGCGTTGATACCTATATATCATTGTGAACAATAGAACAGTATACCTTATTGTGACCGCCAGCTCTCAAGGCCCGCCCACCCAATAATACGAGTAACATAAGAAGCATGGACACTAATTTCAGAACACAATGAAATCAGAATAAAACACAGACCATACCGATCCTAAAGGAAATATGGGAATGGAGAAAAAGGCCATAGAAAACAAAAAAGGAAAAATAAACCCCCCCACTCCAACTCCCCACCCTGCACCCCTGCTGATGGCTATAGCCTAACCCCACTAGCAGCGTGCCTGTCGCCCTACTAACCTAAACCCCTAAAAGAAGGAAAAAGAAGAAGAATGGAGGAGGGCCTGATCTTATGGTGTTCCCGGCCCCTTGGCTTCCCCGTCAAAACACAGACACCCCCTACAGCCAAAGATGGATGTGAAGCAACTTGTACAAAAATCAAGAGAGGGCACCGTGATACACCGCCCAGCTTCCAGTATTAGACAGTACCAGTTCGAACTTCCATAACCAGTGTTCCAAGCCATCCCAGTTCAGTTGATTCAACCTTGACCCTTTCGAATCATCACACAAACCCTCCCCAGCGAAACCCCAGAGGACACAAATAAGTCATAGACGAGAGGGAAAGCATCAAAAGGCAATCCATTACCCCATGTGGCTAGTGACTCCAAGAGGTCTTCACACGAGGAAAATTCCCCTCTCCAAATTGGACTGTCCCGATAGTTCTGGCCCCGGAATCGTAGAGCGTCCAGTAAAGGGGGAAACAACCACAAGGTGGGGGGAGAGTTTACAACACAGTTTCCCGGGGTGGGAACACCTTTCGAGACCTCCGAAGTCGATGATGATGAAAGGCACTGCGATACACTCATGGTCCCGAGGACATCGTCTGCCTGGGCGGCATCCATTGAATCCGATATTAACATCCACTCTCGACCCCACACGGGGTTCTCGCACGAAGTCAAGATGGCCGCGGCTTGAGGGGTTGTTGTTTGCTGGTACGACCGTAGGGCAGGGTCCAGCACGTCGAACAGGATCCCAGTCAGACTGACATCCATTTTAGCCATTAACACAGTCGCTTGTGAGTGAAACGCCCAAAGTTCTGCCATTATTGTTTCCAGCGTTGGCCCAGACGCCGTTCGATCCACTGTGCCACGTTCGGTGGCAGGCGCAATCGAATCCCCGAGGGAATCGGGCATTTTTGGGGGGGACGAGCAGGATACTGAGGGGGCCAGCGTGGACAGCGACCCGTAGTTATCCACAGCCGGGAGAGCCCGGCGCAACACCGCAGTCCAGGGTCCCGACCCGCCGAACCCCGGCAGGAATCTATACCGGGTCCGCGGTACAGGGATCCCCACACACAATCAGTAGCAACAGGTCACTTCTCTCATAACGCTGGGCACGGAAAACAGTAGCCATCAAATTCGGGCGTAGACAAAGTCTCCATGTCGGTAGACCGGACCCTGCCAGGGTCTCTCAGCCGATGTTGTTGAACTGCAACCCGGCCTTACAGTTACTCGAGGCCCCGGCTTCACCGCTGGAACAGGCCACGATCTTTAACTCGATGTAAGTTTGTGAAATCAAATGATAAAAGCTTGGGGATTTCACCACCGGAGTGAGGAACGCTTCATCCAGGTAGAGGCTGGGTGTAAGATCAGGATATCGTACAGCATCTCGTGGCGGAATACGGAGGTCGGCGGAGCCGGGAACATAAGCAGCCATCTTGGTTGACATCATAGCTCCTCCCCACTTTCTCATATTTTGTCATCCTGTTATTAGTAAGGAACTGTGTCTTTGTCCTAGTGAGGAGAATCTCCACTGAATGAGGTACATATACCCTCAAAGGATATCCCATCACTATACCTTCACTTTGTTCCAAACTCACACTTGTAGCAGCTACTACTTTCAAGCATCCTGGCAATCCTTTAGCAACTGGATCCAGAACAGTTGAGAAATATGCATTTGGCTTTCTCAATTTTTCATGTGTTTGAAATAGAACTGATAATTCACATCCTTCTCGTTCACTACAATATAGTTCAAACTCTTTCTCATAATCAGGCATTCCTAATGCTGGTGCTTCACATAGACTGGTTTTTAGTCGTTCAAAAGCCTCCATTTCAGTTTTATTCAGCACTATGGGATCTTTTACATCTGCTCTTGTCAGACCCTGCAATGGTTTTGCTATCAGTGAAAATCCACTGATCCATTGTCAACAGTAACCTACCATTCCTAGGAACATTCTCACCTATCTCTGAGTTTTAGGAGGTTGCATTCCGTGTATCATTTTGATTCTCTCTACAGTAACTTGTCCTTTGGCAATCTTGTGAACTAAATATTGTACTTCTTTCTGACAGAACTGTAACTTTGATGGGGACACCTTATGTCCTCCGTCTGCCAAATAGTTCAGTAATGCAATGGTATCTGAAACACATGTATCTTTGGTTCTTTGATGTCACTAACAGGTCATCAATGTATTGAACCAGAACTGAATTTCCAGGCATGTTCACATTTTCCAATGATTTCTTTAGCAGCTGATTAAAGATGGAGGGACTCTCAGTATACCCCTGAGGAATTCGGCACCATGTCAAAATACGGTCTCCAAACTGGAAAGCAAATATTGGCTGGCTATCTGGGTGTAATGGAACAGTGAAGAACGCATTACCTAGGTCAATGACTGTATACAATTCTGCATCATGTGGAATTTGGTACAGGATCACTGCTGGGTTTGGGACAACCGGACAACAATTGTATTAATTTTTCTCAAATCCTGTACTATCCTAAATCTTCCATTAGGCTTTTTCAACCCCATTATTGGTGAATTACATGGACTGCTTACTATTTCTCTCAGAATTCCTTGTTCAATTATTTTGTTTATCACTGGAGTTATTCCTTCAATTATTTCTGCTGTCATTTTGTACTGGGGAATGTTTGGGTAACTCACTCCTTCCTTTACAGAAACTGTCACAGGATCTACACCTTTCATTAGTCCAATATCTTCTCCTGTGAAATCCTGCACTTGATCTTTGACTGACTCTTTCAATTCACCATGTATCTTTTCTCAGTCAAATACAGGAAACATACTATTTCGTTCTGAGTCTATCAGTGACATAGTCATTTTATACAAACTATCTTCATCTGGGGTTTGAAGCTCAATGCCATCTGGTGAACAGTAAATGGCACAATTCATTTTACACAGTATGTCCCGGCCAAGAAGGTTAACAGGACTACTGACACACACTACAAATCGATGCATACCTTTAAAATCTATAATTTCCACTTCAACTGGTTCTGTCAAGGATGTTTTGATCTGTCTATTTGCTACACCTACAACCTGGATACTATCTCCAGAGAGAGGAAGATTTTGAACTTCTCCTGATATAACAGTAGAACGGGTAGCACCTGTGTCCACTAGGAAAGTCATATTTACATCATTCACCTTCCCATTCACAAAAGGACCAGATTGATCTACCTCTAGGGTTGCGCCAAGTACAAACTCTTCTCCCTCTCTTAGGCACCTGTCATCCGACTCACTCCCATCTTCCTTCAACCAATACTGCGAACTCACATTCACTCTAGGTAATCTTGTTACCTGCCTCCTCCGAAGAACCTGTCTCTGCACTGTATTTCTGTAGATTTACACTGTGTGGAAGTGGTGGTTGCGGCACCTGACTCTGTTGGGTAACTACCTGCTGCTGTGGCGATGGCTGTTGAATTACCTCATTCTGCACCTGCGGATTCAATGATTTATTTTCGGGATTAACTCTTGGTGGAAATTAACACTCTTTCTTCCAATGGCCTAACCTGCCGCAATTGTGACAGGGAAACTTTTTCTTGGCCCCGTCCAAATTACCCATTACTTTTGTTTTATTCAAATTTCCCTTTATTCTTACTTGACCTCCTTCTGAATTTTTATTTTCTAATTGAGCTACTTGATGTTCAGCCACTTTCACCTGTGCCCACATTGCTTTTTCTTTAAGCTTTCTTTGCTTAACCTCAATCTCATCACTGTAATATTTCGCATGCCTCAAAACCTCATCTACAGAGCATGATTGTCATCCCATCAAATTATGCTTGATCATGTCTCCTATCTCTGGCCTTCTTCCAAAAACAAGGCGATACACAAAATGACTCATGTCCTTTTCACATAACTCCTCATATCCACTGTATTGCTTAAACACTAGCAGCAATTTCCTGTCAATCTTTACCCAATCTGTCTCTTTTGGTGGAATTTTATTCTTCAAGAATACTATTACTTGTTCATACTTTCGCATTACTTCAGGTACAGGAGCACCTGTTTTAGGATCTCTCGGATATTCAGTTTTTGGCCAGTCCACTGTAATCTTGCACTCAGACCATAGGTCTGCTGATACTACTATGTCAAACAATCCATCTAGATCTTCCCATAATACCTTTGAAACCTTTACAAATCGATCTACTTGTCAGTACCATTCCACTGTTTTTTCTCGTAACCTAGGGAAATCATTTGTGAATGACAATATATATTCTATCTAGTCCAAGGAACATGCACATACCCTCCTCCCGGTATTTCTCTCATAGGAAATTCATTTGCTACAGGCTCCTTTTCTCTAACTGGAAACGCTAATGATGTTTTATCATTGCTCTCTTCCCTTTTCTTTGTCCATTTAGCCTTCCATCGTTCTACATCTCCCCACTTTCTCAGCAACACAATTAATTCTTTTATCTGGGTTAATCTTCCAGCAGTATTCATGTTGTCAATATCCTTTTCAGAAAAATCTACTCTGTAAGGTTTTCGTAGTAATTTATTCTTTGCAAAATCCATATTGAGTTCACTTGCCAACCCTTCCCGTCGATCATTCAGGTTTTTTGCTCTCCATGTAATGCTTTTACACATGAACATTAATTCATCATCTTGGTATGCTTTTAATCTATCCGTTTCAATTGATCCAATTATTAATTCTTCCATGTCAATTTTCAATTTGACCACATCTAACACTTTAGGTTCTTGATCTTTTACTGTTAATGTTTTAAGCCAATCGCTTAATTCTGCTCTGTTGGTCCTACAGGAGTTTGTGACAAATCGATTTTTTCTATACTTCTTTCAGGTGTTGCAGAATCTGATTCCGCACCTGCTGGAAACTTATATTGGAGACTTTGATTAAAGGTCAAGTCAGGCGGTGTCATCTGACTAGTACATCTAAACTTCAGACAAATCTGGATAAACTTTTTCTCTTACTTTTTGTAAACTTTGATTCAAAGGGATAGTTAACAATGGTTCTTTTACTTTCTGATTTTCGAACACTGGAATTACGGGACCTATTTTTAGGGGGACAGTCACAGCTTCTATATTTTTAGTAAGTTCCTGTATCTTTTCAGTCAATTCATTAGTAATCAGCACATATTCAGCCGTACTTAGATTTTCTTCAATTCTCCTTTCTACTCTAGCCACACTGCCTCTGATTTCATGATTTTTTCTGGGAGTACCAGTAAGTCTAGTTTCCATTAATGGGGCATTAGAATCATTTCTCATTTCCTCTCTCTCAATACTGTCTTTAATTTCAGAAAATCGTCTTGGGGTACCAGTAAATTGGATCTCCATTGGCGGAGCATTTGGAGTCACTGTTATAGAACTCAGTTGATATGGAGGGTGTCTTCTATTTAATATCTCCTCCAGTACCACATCCTCTGTCTCACAATCCTCATAACTCTTCCTTTCTGACTCCACAATATTTCTTTTTTCCGTACACTTCCGTCCTACCATTTCATCAACTGTCCTCACCGGATACATTCCATCACATATGTCAGCGTTTCTCCATCTCCGCATTCTACTCTCGTAGAATGCGGAGATGCGGAGTCGTTCCACATAAACCTCGCAATCTGCCCTAGGTCTCTTCAAACCTTTCTCTCGCCAAATCATGCATCTCATCTTCCCACTCAGCCAATGCCTCAAATTGAGTCGGTCTAGGTCTCGGTGCAAGCTTAGTCATCTTTTCTCTTAAATTTCGTAAAACAGCAGTACTTAAAGAACCTACTTCTGGAAATGCTAATGCACCATCATTCTTAGTAAACCTAGCCCAATTTTCTAACCATATACATGTATGGTAGCCATATTTTTTCATCATGTACGATGCAGGCGTTTTAGGCAGAGGAAGCAATTTTCCCTCTCTCGTCACTATTTCCTTACCCTTTTTGAACACATTCTTTAATTTCTTAAACCATGTAGGTTTCTCTTTTTTTTCTCCATAATAAAACAATTTTTCTGACTGTTTCCTGATTTTCGAACAATCGCGTACTCTTCCGCAAACTGATTCCCTGCATCAACCTATCACAGCGCTTTTCACACTAACGTACCAATCAGAACAAGATACGTTTCAATCACTCTCAACCAATGCTTGCACAGCCTTTGCTAGCTCACCAATCCGCACTCACTCCGTTCTAGTCACGCGGACCAATCCCAGCGCGACCTTTCTTATGTCAGCCCTGCTCTGGTTTCTGCAGCTTCGGCTGAACCCTCCTTTACAAAATTTATCAGCACATTGTATTTACACCTTTATACAACTAAAATCAGTTAGTAACCACATAAAACATCTCCATTTGTCTGTTTCGTGCGACATACTGCGATTCATGTGTGCACTGATGGCTGGTGGTGTGTGTGCCTGTAGAAATTGGGCACTGATGGCTGGTGGTGTTTGTGCCCGGTGAAAGTGTGCACGGATGACTGATGGTGTCTGTGTCTGGTGAAAGTGTGCACTGATGGCCAGTGGTGTGTATGCCTGGTGAAAGCGTGCACTGACCACTGGTGGTGTGTGTGTCTGGTGGCAAAGCGGTCACTGACGGCTGGTGGAGTGAGTGTCTGGAAGACTGCACTGAAGGCTAGTGGTGTATGTGCCTGGTGGAAAAGCGTGCACTGACATGTTTAAAAGTAAAGTGCGCCATACTGCGATTGCTACAATAGTTAATTGTGGATGCGTTAACAATTGATGCGTGCACTGATGGCTGGTGGCGTGCGTGCCTGTAGAAATTGTGCCTTGGTGCTGTGTGTGCCTGTTGGAAGTGTGCACTGTCGGCTGGTCGTTTGGTGCCTGGTGGAAGCATGCACTGAAGGCTGGTTGTGTGTGTGCCTGGTCAAAGCGTGCACTGACGGCTGGTGGTGTGTGCCTGGTGAAAGCGTGCACTGATGGCTGGTGGTGTGTATGCTTGGTGAAAGCATGTACTGACGGCTCGTGGTGTGTGTGTGCCTATTGAAAGCATGCACTGACGACTGGTGGTGTGTGTGCCTGCTGGCAAAGCGTGCACTGGCGGTTGGTGGTATGTGTGTCTGGAACTGTGCACTGAAGGCTGGTGGTGTGTGTGCCTGGTGGAAGCGTGCACTCACGGCTGGTGGTGTCTGTGCCTGGTGAAAGTGTGCACTGACGGCCGGTGGTGTGTGTGTGTGCGCCTGTTGAAACCAAGGACTGACGGCTGGTGGTGTGTGTGCCGGGCGTCAAAGGGTGCACAGACGGCTGGTGGTGTGTGTCCCACAATAAAATTCATTGTAGATGATCAGAAAGACATTCCTATGAACAACAATGAGGAGTGGTGGCAGAAAAGAGAAAACTAGAATCTAATTTGCGTTTCAGCGAGCAAATCCAGAATCGGTGGGGGCAAGGGTGGGGGAGCGGATTCTTTTGAAGTGTTTGAAGTCTGATGCCGGCTGCAAGCAAACCAGCATGAATGCGGAGAGAGGCTCACAGGCTGCCAAATGGTGTGCGATGTGCACGCGCCCCCACACATGCACTGTAGGCAATCCGTCTGGAAAAAACTTTTGGGAGCATTTTTGAGAGCCCCTACTTAAGTCTTGCAGAACAATGCATGCGCGTTGGTTCAACGAGACCTAAAAAGTGACATGTGTGTATGTTACAAAAGCGTACAAAGTACAAGTAGAGGTATAATACTGCACTAAATGGCAGATACTAAAAACACAAGAACAAACGTTACGTTACATGAGGCAATGGTGGCAATTGTGCATGTATCAAAAGCAAACAAAATACAAGAGGTAGCAAATGATACATTACAAGAGGGAAAGTGACGTGTGCAAAGGAGTACACAATACAAGTAGAAGTATAATACTGCAATAAATGGCAGAGTCTCAAACCACAAGAACACATTGGGGAAGGCACTTCTATAGTCATGTAGCACAGAATTACCTATAATGGAAGGACTTCCTTCAGATAATAGAGAGGGCGTGAATTGAATTTGGAAGTGTCTTTGAAGGAGGAGAGCTTTGAGGTCAGTTTTGAAGGCCTGGGAAGAGGTGGTGGTCCGGGAACTGAGGCAGAAGTGAGTTCCAGATTCTCACCGCGTTGTCTGAAAAGGATTGGGCCATCGACTTTTCCTTCTTGAAAGTGGGAGGTTCAAGCAATAGATTTTCCGCATTACGTGATGGTCTAGAGCCTCCAGAGAGTTTCAGTTTATTCTCCAGGTAGCGAGGAGAGGAGGAGTGCAAGGCTTTGTGGGTGATACAGGCAGTCTTGTAGATAGATCTTGCCTCGATGGGAAGCCAACGGAGGGTCGATAAAATGGGTGTGATGTGGTCGCTTCTTTTGGCCCCATATATGAAACGAGCTGCTGAATAGAGAACAGATTTAAGGGGGGACAGGTGGGATTGCAGACCCACTAGTTTTGCAGTCCCACTAGTTTTGTCATTATTTTGTGCCAATATTTTTTTGCAATATTATATAAAAGCCATAGTTGCTGCTAATTTATCTTATGCAACTAACAACCATTGACAAAGCCAATAGTCCTGACTTGTTGTAGGTATGGTGTTACTTGTTGTATCATACATCTGGATGCAATGATAGAAATAGCCACATACAAGTCGGACGGCACACTGCGAAGCACAGATTTTTAGCTTATGTGTTTTTAAGCTACGCCCTTAATTACATTGGCCACGTCGCTTTGAGAGAAGCCCCGGTTTTTATCCCACTTAAAGCCCTGCCTTTTAGGTAATGTAAGATATGGAACAGATAACAGAAGAGGGTGAGGAGTAGTTCTGGTGGGGAACACGACGTGGAATGTTAACTTGTTATTTGCAGGTTAAGAAGGGTCTGCTGTGATCTGGGCCGCTGTGTGTTGGTTAGGTCTGCAGTGTGGAAGTATAAAAAAAACAACAAACACCATTTGGCGATGGGCAGATGGCCGGCCAGGGGGATGACGGTGTCTAAAGGCTGTCTCCAACCCAAGACTTGGCTATCCGAGTTGTGCCCTTCGTCTCCGCAATAGAAATCAATGTAAAGAGAAAAGATGAATGGCTGGGGCTCGAGTCCAACCAGCTATAACACACATAAATTCCAAAATCTATTTTAGTGCAAGGAACTGCAGACGAACAACAAAACCAAATGTTTCTTTAGAAACGTCCAGGAGACAAAACAGCCAGGCACAATTGCATCAATCACATATAAGTAATTTTAAAAAACACGGAGGAATTGGATTGTTTTTTTTGTTTTTTGTTGAAAGGGCCCCAGTTTAGCAAAATACTACTGAGCCACTTTCTTTGAGAATGTGGAAAGCTCCTGCACATTGTGGCACAAAACATACACCATTGTGTTAAGCAGTAAACTCTGTACTGGATATACAGACACCAATTATACCCAGGTATGTGTACAGAAATACATGCACACATAGTCTTGTGTACATTCAGTTGCATATATTAATTACAACTCTCAGCTAGTGCTACTACCCCGTTTATGCATCTCTCTCACCTCATTAACGTAAGGTGCTGCTCTGCATGGCTGGCTCCTCGGGGCAGGAGAGACGCATTGATCGGGGCAAGCTGCAACGTGGGGGTGGGGGAACCAAAAAAAAGCAACATTGAAAGATACCTTTCGTAAACCGTGCTGCAGGTGCATATCTCTCATCTCTCGACAGGTCTCTGCCCATGAGCCCTGGGCAGTGCTCTTTGTTTCTTGATCTTCATGGCTGAGGCCTAGCTAAGAGGCTGTCCTGGGAACAGGGCAACAGGCATGCCATGGAACTGATGATGGACGGGAAGGGAGTGCCTTCTCTGAGCTCTGGTAGTTATAAGCTGAGAGCTGGAGATGCAGAAGGAGCTGGGGGATGGCACAGGAAGATGAGGTGAAGTGCGGCGGCCGGAGTCACGGTAAAGGGCGACAAGTTTTTAAAATACAACAGCCATTTTTTGGAAAAGGACTAATCAAGCTATTAATTTGATTTAGAGGAGACCAGCTGCCGGTAATGGATAGTGATTAAGCACACAGCACATCCCCTTTGCACAGAGTAAACATGTTCTTCAGTAGAGGGGAGGGAGAATTGGGTGCAGCCTTGCACGTCTGTAAACCAGAGGGGCCAAAGGAACGGAAATTCTAGATGCTTGACGCGACAGTGAGGTTTTGTCATCTGAAAGTGTGGCCTCTGCGGCAGAACAAAACTCCCCCTTGTCTGGAAAAAGGGAGAACAGACACATCGGCATGATAATGGGCTTTTGGTAGATGCTCCATGGCCACAGACACCGTGAACTCGTCGAAGTTTCTTTTAACGAAAAAGCTAAAGAGATCCCTTTATTTCTGAAATAAAATTCATTGTAGATGATCAGAAAGACATTCCTATGAACAACAATGAGGAGTGGTGGCAGAAAAAGAGAAAACTAGAATCTAATTTGCGTTTCAGCGAGCAAAGCCAGAAACAGCGGGGGCGGGGTAGTGGATTCCTTTGAAGTGTTTTAAGTCCGATGCCGGCTGCAAGCTAAGGCTCACAGGCTGCCAAATGGCGTGCGATGTGCACACGACCCCTCACATGCACTGTAGGCAATCCGCCTGCTTGGGAACATTTTTGAGAGCCCCTACTTAAGTGTTGGGAACAACGCATGCATGTTGGTTCAACGAGACCTAAAAAACTGATCCAGCGCGGCTCCAAACCAAACCTCCAAACCATCACTATATTGGAGGAGCTATCAATCTCTACTCGTCAGTGGGGCCCATAACACCGCGAGTCATTCATACACACAAATCACACTGCACCCAAGATCAGTGAAGACTAGAGGAGGAGATGCTGGTATTTAGAGGAGTGCCTTATTTCATTCTAAAATGTTATACACTATATACATCTGCAGTTTATCAATATTACCATGGTTTTATCCTTAAGAAACATTAAAACACCCCACCATTTGGTCAATGGATCAGCTAGTAGAAGTTAAATAATGGACAACATGACCTGCTTAATTCTCCATTTATTTAATTTTTATTTAGAGACTTAATCTCCCAGCATAATCTTACTTTTATTTAGCCATAATTCAATCATCATTAAAACATTTAATAACTTAAAGGAAAAGAAAAGTTAAATTCAAACAGTTTATATTTATTAGCAGAATAGTTCAGAAAATAAGTCAAAACCATATTACCAAGACTTCAGTAAATGGACATCAGGTTAGCACCGGTAAGTTCCTAAAAAACGCCTCTCTATTCTTTCTTGAAGTTCATTTCCCATCCGGTCTCCACACCCATCAAAAGTTAAAGTCAAGAAAAAATTCAAAGTCTTTGCACCATGGGAAGGAGTTCAGTCCGACATCATGTCGTGGTGCGAAAATAAAATCAAAAGCAAGCCTTTTTTTCTTACTTCCAAACGTCCTCTTTTATACCCTTTTCCCCTAACTTATCTATCTAAGATTTGAATTTTTTACGGTCCTCGCTCACTCTCATTGGTCCATGTAAGGGGTGTATGAGCATAACCTTACTGTCCATATTTCCGCCAAGTCATTGTTATAATCAAAATAAGGTTTTGATTGCTCTTTAACAGTTTTTTCACTTGTGTCCTTTAAATTGTCACTTCAG
Organism: Lissotriton vulgaris; assembly: GCF_964263255.1. Lineage (NCBI taxonomy): Eukaryota > Metazoa > Chordata > Amphibia > Caudata > Salamandridae > Lissotriton > Lissotriton vulgaris. The sequence goes on along the minus strand of NC_141693.1, from coordinate 1,849,086,351 downwards.
GATTAATTCCCAGGCTCACGACACCGTCATACAAAATCTTGGCACTCTTCTACAATTCCAGGCCACGCTGACCTTGACCCATGCTGTACAGGCACAGACTGCTTGCACATCTCTCGAGCATAGTCTCGCAAACCTCCATTTTCTAGTAGGCCGCATGGGCCATAATGGGAACTATTATTGAAATAAACACAATTAAACGTTAGATTTCAAAGTATAGCCCTTCTGTTTACCTCCCCCCATTCTAAGGTGATCCTGTTAGCTATTACCTAGTGTTTTAGCGACATTTATGCGTTGCTTTCTTACCATTCTCCATCAATTCCGCCACAATAAGACATATAGAAAGCATACATACACAAGTTTTCGTTAGATTATGACATTTGCGTACTATGTTAGTATAGCAATTTCACTTACTTAGTATATTATGATTCGCAACAAAAGCAAATTAGTATCCCACGTGTATTTGTGTGTGTGCATTCTATTCTACGTTGGTTAATTTCAAAACTACACGATTAATACATATTACTGTTATGGGAAAGAGACTTCGAGAGGGGTATACGAAAATTTTTGTTTTTAGCCTCACTCCTTCAACTCCCTTGCAATACCACTGAAAAACAATAAATGTGTGTCATCAGGAAGCTTCAAGTGATTCCATCAATTAAAGCCAATACTGGCTTCCAAGCACCTCTTTGCTTTGCAGATTGACCAGTTGCGCACATTTGCATTTCCTTCAGGCAACCAGGAGCCCTGTCAAGAAGGCTTGTTTAACTGTTTGCCCCAACCGTGGTTTCACAGCCCAGGAGACAGACTGTTTTACACTTCAGCTCTTGCAATTAACCGTCCTGAGAAGACTGTCTTTTAAAAAAAAGTAGGGTAACGTTTTTCTTAAATTAAAATAAAGTATGGGCACGTCGTGCCCTTCAGATCCCGTCCACTTCGAGCACTGGGCTATTGAATGAAAGTTTTGTAAATGAGTTAAAGTTTTGTAAAGCGCATGAATGCCAAGGCGTTTTAGCGGCACAGCTGTCTTTATGATCGTACAGAGTGTATAGTGTTTACCAAAAATCCCGAAAATATATAGGGCCAGATGTATCAATGGTTTTCCCGTTCGCAAACGGGCCAATTCACATAATCGGCCCATTTCCGAACGGGAAAAAGTCTTTTGGAATGTATCATCTCAAAATGCCATTGCAAAATAAGTCATCGCAAAATTTGCGATTCCCTATTTTGCGAATGCATTTTAGGAATTGCAAATTGCGATTCCTTAAATGCAATTTTGCAAGCACCCAAAATATGCGATCTGGCCTTAAGAAATCGCAAATTACCACCAACTTCATGTTGGTGGTAATTTGCAATTTCCAAGAAAAATGTGCATTTTTCTATGTGGCATGTGGCACACATACATGCCCTTAGGGCATGTATGCGCGTCACATGTGCACACATGCATATTTCAGGGGTGCAACATCTTTTGGCACCCTTGCACCCTTGAAATTGCATTTGCACTTTGCGAATACCCACAAATTGCGAATGTCTTCCTACTAATCCCTTTGGGCCTCTAGGCCCATAGGAATGAATGGGAATGTATTCCCTAATTGTGAATCGCAATTTACGATCCGCAATTAAGGAATATGTAGGAATCACAATTATTACTGTGAAACCTACATACATTGCATTTTGCGAGTACTTTATAGCAAATTGGTAAAATTTGCTATTAAGGACTTGCAGACTACAATGAAGATACATCTGCCCCATATACTTTAGCAAGCATATTTTAAAAACATATTATGTGCAACCAGGGCTGCCACAAGGTGCGCACCTGGGCCTCTTTTGATCTGGGCCCAGCACTTTTCATAGTCCAGCGCTTCTAATAGAAAATTTATTTTTTTAAATATAAAAAAGTAGGCTTGGGTGTTGATTCTTGATGAGGCAGCAGGCCAACTGCACCATTAGGTGTTGCAAAATGTTGGTATCGCCAGGTAAAGTAAAGCACTTTCACCAGGATACATATTTCTTCATAGAATTGTTTGTTCCTTGAATGGAATGAAAACTTGGGTGTGGCCCGCATAAGGTTTTAGACGGGACCGCAAAAATCTCTGACAAGCCTGTGTTTAATCGGCATTCTGTATGTGATGCAGTGACCAGTGAAATGTGGAAAATATGTACAGTTAAAATTACTACAATGCTTAAGGCAACATGGACAGTTTAAGAGTGAAAACGAATGAGCTGAAAACAGTGTGTTGGATAAGGCTCGGGTCGTCGACCTTTCGCCTCCCCAATGGGCCCTCCTCCCCTCCCCCTTCAGGATTGGAGCGGGTTGTCCTCGGGCCATGTGGTTGTAGCTAATCATTCTGGGCACGTCTCAACCTAGCTCGTCAGAGTTATGCGAGGCGGGAGCGGTGGAACTCAAAATGAGCCCCTCCCTGCAGAATGGAATGACGAGAGGCTCTGGAGTCTCCCATCGCTCACTGATAAGAATTGGATTTGAGCATAAAAGGGGCCTCCGATGGTTTGGAACCCTCATAAATGCTGGGGGCTGCACCGGAAGGGCTTAAGTTACGCCCCCCCCCCATAGAAAAGACGTTAGCATTTACTGTCAACAAGAGAAAGGAGTGAATTTATAGGTCGCATATATCAAGGACTGATCGCCTTAAGTTCAGTGCTTTAAATGGGCCGGTACTGTCCGGTACGGAGTACCAGCACTTTTTTATTTTGACAAGGGAGAGTACCGGCACTTTTGAAGGGTGACGTAATACTTTTAATTGGAGAGTACTGGCACTTCTTAGAAACAAGCAGGTACTCTGGTTCACAGTACCGGCGCTTCTATTTTTCCATTTCAAGCACTGCTTAAGTTGATAAACGTCACTCATACCAGCAGCCAGGCCTGCCAAGTACCATGGAGCAGGGGTCAGACTACTGCGCTTCAGTGCTGGTGTCCGCATCACAGCATTAATATGTATACGTCACGCATACTGAGCCCCTAAAACACTGTCAGCACTTCAAGAGCTTCAACCAGCGTGCTGCGCTTCATGTATGCACTGCCACTGTCAGCGCTCGGCTCGTTGATATGGTGACGCAGACTTCAGTTTAGGATACCTCGTATCCTAGATATGCTACTGGCTCTTCCGTGGGCGTACAGGATAAATTAAGAAATTAACCAGAAGTGCCGAGTCCAGCCTCGGTTCAGAGGACGGGAGCAAAGAGGACTCCAATCAAGGTGGCGGCAGCAGTCGCAGCTCATCTGCGTAGGTTAGGGGGGGTCAGTCTTGCCCTACCTCGACGATTGACTGTTGAAGGTGATGGAGCAAGGATTCGCACGTATAGCGCCTTGCTCGTATGCAAAACCCTTGTCTGAATTACATAATAATATTAACACCATTATTCGTCATTTGTAAAGTGTTTTCCCCTACACGCGGGTGTCCCTAGGATGCTTGCTTGTTTGTCTTTTCACGTACTAACGAAGCTTGCACTGAAAATGGCTGCTTTGCCGCAAATTCAGTCTGCGCATGCGTCGGTCATACCCATGTGATGTGACGCACTCGCATTCTGGAGGGATTCTGTGCTCATGCGCATTGATGCTAAATATGGCCGCTTGTCTCTCACCACGCTCTCTGCCTAATGCAGCAGCTTTTAGCCTATCTATTCTTTCGCATTAATCCCTAATGCTATAGTTATTGTAGAGTAAGGGTTGGTTTTCCTTTATCATGGTATACAGTGCGATCATTTTTATGTATGATTCTAATTTGTCTTCGCTTACTTTTCATGTACCGCGTCTTTGTGGGCTGGGTACTCATGAGCGGAGCCATACTTGAAGCTCTGCTGGGCACCGTCACCTGACCAGAGAAAGTTCCAACTGCGCAGAAGCTAAACCTAGCCAGCTGGCTCCTGAAGCACAATGCGCCTGGGAACATCACTGGGAATACGGAGTCTCACCTTGAAAGAAGCAATACTGTTGCTACCTATTGAAAACTGTCCTGTACTGCTGTATTCTATGCATGGGAACGTGAACCTGAGGGGCGGGTATTCAAAATTGCATATTTAATCATGTGAAACTGAATTCTAGGAGGTGGTAAAGACCGCACCACCTCTCCTGACCAATCACAATGTGGGAAACTGTCACTTGCAACATTAATGGGTGGTCTAAGGGTCCCCAAACTGTATAACTACCCTAGTTTAGCTTAGGAAAATTGTCCGACTTGTCCGAGTAGCAGACCTGTCACTGACCCTACGATCTCAATAGGTGTTCAACCTGAAAAGTGCTGCGGAGCACTTTGTCCTTACTTTCCACAAACTCCCAAGGGGTGGAAAATCCTAAGTGCTGGCGAAGCACTTTGCTGGGGAATTAGAAAATCCAATCAGGGTTTCTGGCGGATTACTTGCAGGAGGGGGTAACGCAGGCGTTGCTGTCCGAAGCTGTGGGTGTTGGTCGTACCCTGGGAGGCCCAGTCCTTGATCCGAACCTGAGGGGTATCCTGTCCTTATTCTCCGTGAGCTGTACCTGCTCACAGTCTGGCATTCCTTTTCTGAGGGTCCCTGTCCCCGTCTTCCCAACTGACCCGTGGCCAGGGTTGGTCTTCAATCTGAATTAGGTAAATATAGATTGTGGGTTTGCGTATCTCTTTTTCTCTCTCTCTCTCTTTCTCTCTCTTGCCTGATCTGTTAGAGCATTTTTACCTGTGTTATTGCCTTATTGCCATTGAACTTATATGTGCCTGAATTTTAGTTGGTTCCTTCTCTCCCCCTCTCCTTTAGAAATTCATTGATTTTATAAACCATAGCATGTTCCCGTTTTTCCCTTTCCTTTAGTGGGTTGCAGTGAGCTTAGCAAGAATATTCTGAACACTTAGGTTAAGTACATGTTCTAAGTCCCATCCCATTCCTATGTTCTAGTATAACGTTGCAGTGAATAGTACGTGCTAAAACTTCTCCCTGTAGTTTCCCATATATTCTAAATGGTCATATTTTTTGTGCAAAGTTACCTTTTGGTACTGATTTTGATGTTTGATATATTACTCTGTGTATCGCTTATTATTTTGGCTTCTTCACTTTGAAATCTTATATAAAAACTCGAACTTAATCAGGTGTCTGTGGTCATTTTACAAAACTGTGGAAAGTATTTTAAGGATTTTAAGGTGTATTGGATGTTAGGCCTGTCTACTTTTCTTTAACAGCTCCAGGTCCGTCAAGGAATTGCGCCTGTGGTAAGTCGGGTGCATGGTAAGCAGAGGTAAATCCAAACTTGATTACTCCTAGCAGCGTGCAGGAGGAGAAATCCTCACCCAGTTTCACCCAAACGAAATTAATGTGTTCTTCACGCCAAGGGCCCAGTGCGTGTTAGAGAATTGGTATCCCGGGTGACCTGGGGAAAACTGCGCGCTCTAGCAGTAATTTCTGGCTAGCAGAGGATGGTTTGGACTAGTTGGATTAGGTAGGCAGGATAGCCGTGAATACAAAAAAACGTGCTGCTGATTGTTACTGTATGCTGATTGTTACTGTATTTTTACAATATTTTTGAAATGTGTTTTTATATGTAAATGTTCATGAATTTGCATTGCTGTTATAAATACTGCATGTTGAATTAACCCAGAATTGTTTGTAAATGTTCAGTGTAGTCTGAATCCCCGGGGAAGTATTTTAGCTAACGGTGAGTAGAATCCGGTTAGCTGTTGAAGTCACTAGGTTTGAGATATTAGTGCAGGGTTAAGGATAACTGGAAGCACTAATTAGGACCTTTGTTTCTGGAGTGAATGATAGCTACGAGTCCATTATAAAACTTTCATTGCGATATCACCTAGTAAGGGTCGCATACGGGAGGAGTAATAGGGTCTCCGAGGCTTGTCTGGTAAGTAAAATAGTTCGCTGGTGAAATCCTGGCTCAGTACATATCCCCGATCAAGGTGGATGAGTCAGAAGAATAACGGGTTCTATGTTACTAGTGTGAAGGGACAGGCAAAGAAGTCTATCCAGAGTGAATGAAAAGTAGACAGAAGTGGTTTACTAGTAGCGAAAGAAAAGTCTTTTCTCTCTTTAGAACACTCAGACATAGTGGCAAACGTTGTGTATTGTTAACTAAGACCTGCACTCGCACTTTAGAGAGAGTAAAAAGTTTCCGTTACCTTGTGAAGGCGGGAGTCAGTCGGAGAGCTGCTCTGACGTCACTCCGTGCCGCGCTGGTATTGGTCAGGACAGCGGGCGGGTAGCGGAGCTGAATTTGTGAAGGAGGGGTGAGTGCCGAAACGGGAGACTCTGTCTTGCGAAAAGGCCGCGCACCCATTGGTTGACCGTAGTTGTATTCTCTGACCTGATTGGGTGGCGCGAAATAAAAGTCGCGCTAGCATTGGAAGCACGAAAGTAAACAAAATTAATCAAGCCGAGTTAGAAGCGAGTCTGGAGAGTTGTATGTGGTATCCAGACTTCATACCGAATCCAAAGTACCTAGGATTTCATAAGGATCAGCTTATACGAGGTAGACCGCACATGATGTATGGAATAAAGAGAAAATTGTCATTTTCGGATAAAGTGAAGAACTTTTTCAAAACTGACAAACCCATTAGAACGAGAGAAGGCGTACTCATTCCCCCGCCAAATACCCCTGCCTCTTTTATGATGTTTGATAAAGGGTATCACACTTGTCTCTGGCTAGAAAATTGGGCAAAGTATACTGTAGATGACGGAGTCCTGGCATTCCCTGTTGAAGGTACATTTAATGGTCGGATCCTGTTTAACTTAAGGACCCGCATGAATGAATTACACCCTAGACCTAGGTTGACCCAGTACGAAGCTTTGGAGGAATGGGAGATTGAGGCTGCAGAGCGAGATAAACCACGAATGGATAAGGGAGTGAGTAGGTGGTATCCCAGACTTCCAACGCCAACCAAAGAGCAGAAGATGAAACAGTGGAGGCAGTCTATGTTAACTGAAGGGCTGTTCCCCATGATGGGAGTATTAGAGGAGAAAAGAGGAAAATGTAAAGCAAAAACCCATCACCTAGCACCTATGGGGGATGTAGAAGATGAACACCTGGAAGACTTGTTAATGAAGGATCCACCTCCCTATGTAGCGGAATCAGATTCGGTGCATTCCCAAAGTTCTGTTACCAATTACCCCCGGAGTGGGAGGGAAAGTGATACAGACAGGACAGCTACAAGCAGTAAGCATAGTGGAAGGGATGAGTTTTGCAGACCTAAGTCCACAGTCCCGAATTATCAACCATTCGGGGAAAGTCCCCCTCGATTGGTTACCCCGACTGCCCCGAGTATTTATCCATCCTTAGTACCCCAGGTATTACATGGCAATACTGCTGAAAGGGGGTTGCAGGAAAAGGAGAGAGAAGTCCTGACTAGACAGCGAGAGGACTTAGCCAGAACCATTGCACAGATGCATCCCCATCCTGAGGCCTTGACCATTCCGGTAACTATTGGTCCTGCTATCCCAATGTATAAAAATGACTTGATTAGTCCCCTTCCTCCTGTCATCACCCCAATGCTGCCTACTACTAGCTTCCAGACCCCGAGGAAAGAAGTGTTCATAGATGAGGATCAGGAAAGTGAGTGTGAATCTGGAAGTTTAATGGATTTGCCCATAAGGGAGCCAAGGGCCAGTATAGTAGGGGCAAGAAGTCAGCCTAGACAAAAGGAAGTGGTGATTGAAAGTGCATCTGGAATCAGGAACGCCTCTTTAGTTTCCCCTGAAGAATTAGACAGGTGGACAAAGGAGATAGAGAAAGAGACCACTTCTCAACCTAAAACATTGGAAATATATAAATTAAGAATAGAAATAGAAGAAATGATGGCTGGGAACGTGGGAGTTGAGCGCCTGAGCTCGTATAATGAAGAAGAGTTACTATTCATCAGTAAAAACCTTACCCGGAGTGCTAGGGTGCTCCACGAAAAGATAATGGATGCCGCCACAGAAATGGGAGTTGATGTTAGTCGCTCCAAAATCCTTCAGAAACCCTACAGAGTGGACTTTTCAGACAAGGACTTAGAAAGCCTGAATGTGATGGGGAAACAGATCCAAGTAAAAGAATTGTTGAAACTCCTGCAGAAATGGGGCGAAGTGGGGAAGTGGAGAACAAGGTGGGCAAAGAAGAAGGAAGGCAGCAGGGCTGGGTCTGTAACTTCAGAATTCGTATTAAAGGAAGTAACCCCAACAGAAAAATTGTGTCCCATGAGAGAGGTCCCGGGAGGGAAGTACGTCCATGTCCCTTGGTCCAGGCAAGACATTGTGTCATTTACCAATGACTTCCCGAAATTACGCGAGAAACCAGTTGACTGGTACCGACAGGTAGAGCGTTTCATAAAAGTTCAGAAATGCCTGCTGAAAGACCTGGATGGGTTTTTCGATATTGTGGTCCCTGTAGATCTGTGGACGGAATGTAAAATAGAGATTGATTGGCCTAATGATGAATATCCCAGAGATGAGAGGACGGGAGCCCCTTCAGCGGATGTTATGAGGAAATATGACCAGGTCATACAGTATCTTAAGAAAAAGGTGCCAGCCAAAGAGACAGATTGGACCCGAATAGATAGAACAACCCAAGAACGTGATGAGACAGTTCATTCATTTTACGAAAGGTTACTACAGGTATTCAAAACTTACAGTGGTATTGATAATGTGGACATGAAAGACATGACCCATTTCAGTTACAGATTTGTGCTAGGATTAAGGCCTGAAATATCACAATGGATTCGAGATAACAAAATAAGTTGGCAGGGAAAGCCCATAGATGATGTCCTGAAATATGCAAAATACTGCGAAGATGAAATTGAAAATAAAAAGAAAGCCCTCAAGGAAAAGGTGATGTGGGCACAGGTAAAATTAGCCGAACAGCAAGAAAAACAGTTAAATAAAATGACTTCTGATAATAATGTTCCGAATACCAATTCTGGGGGGGGAGGAAAGCCCAGACCTAAAATGAGTCGTGAGGAGGCCATGAAAAAGTTTCCGTGCCATGGGTGCGGCCAGATGGGGCATTGGAGAGACGAGTGTCCACACCTACAGGCCGGTAATGCTCCTGTAAATGGTTTAAATCCACAGGTACCGAAAGAGGGGACTAGGAAAACCCAGCAACAGGTAAAATTACCTCCAGTACCTCGCGCTCCTAGACAGAATTTTAAGAATCAGGGTCAGCAGAATGAGAGGGCGGAAGTATGGGAGGTTGAGAGTGAAAGAAATGCAGTCATTCCACAGTACCTGCTAAGTGATACCTTCCTTTGTGAAGATCAAGATTGACGGGGCCTGAGAGGGGAGGATGAGGAGTGCGTACTTGGCGCCTCCTTACCGGTAGACCAGACTGGACCATACATTGAAGGAAAGGTTGAAGGCAAAGACGTCACCTTTCTGTTGGACACTGGTGCTACCAGATCCACTGTAAGAACAGTGGATGTTCCTAACCTACCCCTCTCGGGAGAAGCGATCCAAGTAGTGGGCGTATCAAATCAGATAATAAGTACCCCTGTAACTGAACCAATGGAGATTTCTATAGGAAATTTCAAGGAAATGCACAGATTTGTGGTCTGTGATTCCAGTCCTGTAAATCTACTAGGACGTGATTTGTTGTGCAAGATGCGTTGTACCATTTATTGCACACCAAATGGCGTCGAAATTCAGACCCCCGATGAAGATGGCCTGTACAAACTGATGTTAGTCAGACAAGATGCTGACATTAAGCCTTTGACCATTGAGGACTTACCTGAGGAACTCCAGCTAAGGGTAGTACCCGAAGTGTGGGATTTCACAGGAAAAGATGTAGGCCTGATGGCAAATGTGGACCCGGTTAAAGTAACAATAAAAACAAATGCTGTATACCCCAAAACCAGGCAGTACAAAATGAGTGCAGAAGTGAAGGCAGGAGTAGCGACTGAAATCACGAGGCTGCTAGAAGCAGAAATAATAGAGGAAGTGCTGAGCAGCCCCTGTAATTCGCCTATCATTGGGATCAAAAAGCCTAGTGGGAAGTACCGGGTGGTGCAAGATTTGCGCAAGGTAAACCAAATTGTTGTGCCTTGCTGTCCTATTGTACCCAACCCTGCAGTGATACTCTACCAGATTCCTTGGAACGCAGAATGGTTCACTGTCATCGATCTGTGCCACGCATTCTTTTCCATCCCATTGCATCCAGAAAGCAAGTTCCTTTTCAGTTTTGAATTCGACAGTCGTATCTATGTCTGGAATCGTGTCCCTCAAGGGTACACTGAAAGTCCATCGATTTTCAACCAGATACTGAAAAAGTGCCTTGAATCCCTAGTGCTGCCGAAAGAGTCTGTTTTGGTGCAGTACATAGATGACCTGTTAGTGGCATCTAAAACCCAGTCCGACTGTGTCACTGACACAATTGCCTTGCTGAATCACCTAGGAAAAGGAGGACATAAAGTGTCGCCTGACAAATTACAATTCTGTAAAAACTCAGTAAAATATCTGGGGCACCAGATAGAAAAGGGAATCAGGAAGGTCACTGCCGAAAGGATCAAGATAATTAGAGCAATGGAACTGCCCACGACCCAGAAAGAGGTGAGAATGTTCTTGGGAGTTGTGGGTTACTGCAGGCAATGGATTGCAGGATTTGCGGCTCTAGCCCGACCCCTGATAAATATGACAAAGAAAGGAGTGGAAGATCCCGTCCATTGGGACAGTGAGAGCATGAATGCTTGGGTAACTCTGAGAAACTGTCTGTGTACCGCACCTGCATTGGGTATGCCTGAGTACAATAAACCCTTTGAACTGTTCTGTGACACAAGAGAGAATTGTGCTCTTTCAGTCCTGACTCAGGAGCACGGATCAGTCAGGAGACCAGTAGCCTACTTTTCAGCCACCCTAGATCCAGTGGCCGCTGGATTGCCTGGCTGCTTAAAAGCCGTTGCTGCTACTTGCGTCAGCCTGGAACAGAGTGAGGGCATTGTCATGGGACATCCCGTCACTGTCTATGTTCCTCATTCTGTTGTCATCCTACTGACTAGAACTAGGACCCAGTACCTCACACCTAGTCGGCTGACTAAGTATGAGAGAATTTTGATTGGTGCTGAAAATGTAACTATCTCCCGGTGCAATGTCCTAAATCCTGCGACACTGTTACCTGTCCCTCTGGATGCAGAATCGGATGAGGGTGGGGAACATAATTGCATCGATCTGACTGAATATAGCACCAAGCCCCGTCCTGACATTCGTGAAATAGCACTACGGGACGGGGATAAAACAATGTTTGTGGATGGCTCGTGTTTGAGACATGAAAGTGGGAGTCTGAGTGCTGCCTATGCTGTGGTTACTCTGACAGGAGTCGTCGAGGCATCTTACATGCGCGAGGTGAAATCTGCACAAGTGGCGGAGCTTATAGCGTTAACCCGAGCATGCAAGAGGGGAAAAAGCAAAAGAATTACTGTTTACACAGACAGTCAGTACTGTTTCGGGGTTGTTCATGACTTCGGCCAATTGTGGTTGCAAAGAGAATTCATGACTTCCTCTGGCACACCTATCCGAAATGGGAAAGTAGTGCATAACTTACTGGAAGCCATCCAATTACCCAAAGAATTGGCTGTGGTCAAGTGTGCGGCTCACAGATCTGGAAATGATGATGTGACTGCCGGTAATAGGTACGCTGACCAAATTGCACAGTTTTGTGCCCGACACCAGATGTCCCTACAAATTGCCCGGTGGGATGGAACCAGCTGCCAACTTATGTTGTTTGATAATGTGTCAACGTGGGAAGAATTAAGAGAGATACAACAAGCCACAGACAGGCAAGAAAAAGGCAGGTGGGCCGCAAAGGAGTGCGAGTTGCGAGAAGATGGTGTGGTGGTAAATCCGGAGGGGGTGCCTGTACTGCCTGATAGCTTGATCGACCCCATGGTCAGAATGATACATGAGCCAACACATATGGGAAGAGATGCGATGTGTCGGGTGTTTGAACAAGTGTTCTGCAATTCAAAGTTCAGGGACCAGGCGGACAGGCTTTGCCAGAGGTGCCTAGTGTGTCAGCAATTCAATGCAGGAAAGAAGACTGTAGTGAAACAGAGTAATATTGGAAAGGCAGTAGGTCCCTTCGTGAGAATACAGGCAGACTTCATAACCATGCCCAGATGCAACGGATATAGATATGTTTTAGTCATAGTTTGTCTATTCTCTAGGGGGGTGGAAGCATATCCAGCTAAGAAAAATGACGCTATAACCACAGCCAAACTATTGCTCAGGGAGTTGATACCTAGGTATGGGATCCCAGAGACGATCGAAACGGACCAAGGTGGGCATTTTGCCAACGATGTCCTATTGGAACTCTGTAGAGCATTCAAAATGAAGCAAAGACTGCACTGTGCCTACCACCCAGAGGCTTCTGGGGTAGTGGAACAAATAAATGGCACTCTGAAGTCCAGACTGGGGAAAATGTGTGATTCCACAAAAATGAACTGGATAGAAGCTTTACCCCTGGTGCTGATGAGTCTGAGAAGTATCCCGAATCGAAAGACTGGCCTGAGTCCCCATGAAGTGTTGATGGGAAGAGTGATGCGCCAGGCATGGGTACCCGGAAACAAACTGCTAAGCATTTCTGATGATATGGTGCTAGAATACTGCAAGCAGCTGGGTGACCAAGTGCGTTCTCTCTCTCAGCAGATTGGAGAGACTGAAGACGAGTGGCCAAAGACTCCAGCACACAACCTGCAGCCAGGAGACTGGGTGGTGTTAAAGAAACACACCCGGAGCAGCTGCTTGAAGCCAAGGTGGGGAAAGCGACGACAAGTGATCCTCGTCACTACCACTGCTGTGAAGTGCGCTGGTGTACCGAAGTGGATCCACGCCAGCCACACAAAGCGGGTATCTGGAGAAAACGCGACTGGAGCTGAAGGCAGCACAGCTGAAGAGACCTCCGAGGAAGAGAGTCCGGAGCTAGCTGACATCGAACTGCCGAGCACAAGTCAAGACGTTGAATGGTATCCCGCCGACAAACCAGTTCATGATCCAATACGAACAAGGAAATATTCCTACTTAGACAGTGAGTGGGATAGTCCAGGTGAGTCAGAAATAGAAGGAGCAGGTCAGGTCAACGAAAGCCACGACACACCTGATCAGGACATAGGCCAAGTAGGGTCAGATCAAGATCTCGAGACTCCTCCTGGAACTCCGGAGCCGAGAAAGGGACAGTTAGAAATTAGGGCTGACGTTCATGCAGAAGAGAACGAAGAGATCGAAGCGCATGAACAGGAGCAGATAGAACTAGATCAAAGTGCTCAGACAACGAAAACAACAGTAACCAGAAATAAAAAGAAAGTGCGATTTGAATCTGAGCAGGGACAGATTAGCGACCAGGCAGAAGAGATAGACGAAAGACCTGGAACTAGTCAGACAGGCAGGGAATCAGAAGTACCACAACAAAAAGTGAAAAGAGTGCACGAGGAAGGAGAAGTCTCCTCAACCACTGGGAGGCACGGAGGAAGAAGTACACCTCGATACGTCAAGAGACTAAGGCTCAGACTAAAGACAGTCGAAGAAAACGATAAAGACCGAAAAAGGGCTTTAAGTGAAAGGAATGCAGCCCAAGGCAAATCGCTGAGAAAGAGCGACAGAATAAAGAAACAGAACCGACTGTATCGGAGCCCTGAGTGGACGTACTTTGTGTTGGAAGAAATTGACGAGCCTCACCACAGTGGCAACAGTGACAACGAGTCCATTGCTGATCGGAGTTCGGACGAAGACCCTCCTTAAGTGAGCCCTGAAGTGAGCCTTTGGTGCAAAGAAACGAAGAGGGGTAGCAAAAGCCACCTGTAAGCTAAAATGTCTGATCCGAGTGTCTCTGGGAGATCCCGCTGTGGGTGTCTCAAAACCTGTTGTAAGATATGCTTGTGTAGTGTAGCTATGCTAATAGTAATGTGGATAGGACTAACAGTTTTTCTACCTTTTATGATAAGTAAGAATCCTAACTTGTCCCCTACTGAACCCGAAGTAGTAGATGTAGGAGTTGTACCGACTGCAGAAACACCACGAAGACTAGAAAGACGCGACAAAAGAGTAGGACTGACACACACACGACCTGATTTAGAAGCACCAGATGAGGATGGACTACACTTTCACAAAATGAAGAACAGGACGCACTTAAATGTTTTTGCTAACTTGTTAGTGCATTATGTAGAAGCTATGGAAATAGAGGACTGTTATGTCTGCATGAAGCTGCCAACTTCAGTGGCTGAAGGCGTGACATACCACCATCTACCTTTGACCTATGGAATATCCTGTAGTATATTAGCTAGCTTGTTCTATAGAAGCTCCTTGCAGTACTATTATTCAAATGAGGACGTAGTATTCTCTGAACTTCCCATTAGAAGACATTTGAACCGTGTACATACTACAAGTGACGTGACCCGCTATATGGGAGAATATTTCCTGACTATAGGTAACATAGACTTAGATCAAGCAAAAGAAGACAATCTGACCTGTTCTCTGCAAGAGCAGGAAAAGATGTTTATAAAGATGGCAGATAGAAGGAGAGAAAAGTTTCAGAAGAAGGCAAATGACGAGAAGGAAAGAGTTCCTAGGTGGGCTGAGCACATGGATAACACCTCAGAAGGCGAAGCCAGTCCTGCCTTGTTGCTGGATTTTGAAGGAAAAGGGAAACTTTGTATCCATAGGGAAAAGACAGAGTACTATAACAATGTATTCATCGGTTCCAGCGAGTGTGAACATAATTATAAGGTAATCGGAGGTTGGGGTTTCAAAAATGGGTCAGAACCTGTGTTTCCCGGAATATATTATATATGTGGGAACAAGGCTTATTTCAAATTGCCGGATCACTGGTATGGAAGCTGCTACTTTGGCATTGTTTTCCCGAAAATATACCATGTGAGCAATGCAGCTGGAAGCGATGATGAAACTAATGGCTTAGTGCGTAGTAGACGCGAAAGTGTAGGCGAAATTGTAGGTGATATTTTTAGTGCACTGATACCTGGAATGGGGGTAGTTCTGAACACCCATAGAATCTGCAAATTGTCTACAGTGGTGGACCGGTTATCAACGGACACTGCTGCTGGTTTCCTGCTGGTCAATACTGAAATGGTTGCGATCAGATCAATGGTTTTACAAAACCGTCTTGCCCTTGACACCCTATTAGCAAAAGAGGGCGGAGTCTGTAGAATGCTGAGAGCGCAACATTGTTGCACCTACATTCCTGATAAGAGTATCGAATTAAAACAATATGTGAAGAACATAACTAATTTGGAAAAGGAACTCAAACCATTAGAGGTTGACAGTGCCTGGACGAGACTGACTGGAGGTCTCTCCTCTATAGGTAGTTGGTTTACTAATCTAGGTAGAAACATTTTGTGGAAAATACTGATGCCAATAGTCATAATAGGTGTGATTGTATTGATCATTTTTATCTGCTGCAAATGTCAGAAGTGTAAAAAGAAATATACAGTAAATCCGAGGGGGGTGAAAAGAAACATTGATGAGCTAGAATTAGAAGAGCTGAAGAGTGCAATTTATAAAAAGGCGAAAAATCACCACTCTCATAGGGAAGCTGAAAGAAAACTAAACAATAAGTTTATTGAAATCGAAATGGACGATATGAATGAATGAGAAAAGTTGGCATCTGTTTCCTTCATGTAGTGATGATAGTAAATATCATCAAAGAGGGGATTGATGGAGCAAGGATTCGCACGTATAGCGCCTTGCTCGTATGCAAAACCCTTGTCTGAATTACATAATAATATTAACACCATTATTCGTCATTTGTAAAGTGTTTTCCCCTACACGCGGGTGTCCCTAGGATGCTTGCTTGTTTGTCTTTTCACGTACTAACGAAGCTTGCACTGAAAATGGCTGCTTTGCCGCAAATTCAGTCTGCGCATGCGTCGGTCATACCCATGTGATGTGACGCACTCGCATTCTGGAGGGATTCTGTGCTCATGCGCATTGATGCTAAATATGGCCGCTTGTCTCTCACCACGCTCTCTGCCTAATGCAGCAGCTTTTAGCCTATCTATTCTTTCGCATTAATCCCTAATGCTATAGTTATTGTAGAGTAAGGGTTGGTTTTCCTTTATCATGGTATACAGTGCGATCATTTTTATGTATGATTCTAATTTGTCTTCGCTTACTTTTCATGTACCGCGTCTTTGTGGGCTGGGTACTCATGAGCGGAGCCATACTTGAAGCTCTGCTGGGCACCGTCACCTGACCAGAGAAAGTTCCAACTGCGCAGAAGCTAAACCTAGCCAGCTGGCTCCTGAAGCACAATGCGCCTGGGAACATCACTGGGAATACGGAGTCTCACCTTGAAAGAAGCAATACTGTTGCTACCTATTGAAAACTGTCCTGTACTGCTGTATTCTATGCATGGGAACGTGAACCTGAGGGGCGGGTATTCAAAATTGCATATTTAATCATGTGAAACTGAATTCTAGGAGGTGGTAAAGACCGCACCACCTCTCCTGACCAATCACAATGTGGGAAACTGTCACTTGCAACATTAATGGGTGGTCTAAGGGTCCCCAAACTGTATAACTACCCTAGTTTAGCTTAGGAAAATTGTCCGACTTGTCCGAGTAGCAGACCTGTCACTGACCCTACGATCTCAATAGGTGTTCAACCTGAAAAGTGCTGCGGAGCACTTTGTCCTTACTTTCCACAAACTCCCAAGGGGTGGAAAATCCTAAGTGCTGGCGAAGCACTTTGCTGGGGAATTAGAAAATCCAATCAGGGTTTCTGGCGGATTACTTGCAGGAGGGGGTAACGCAGGCGTTGCTGTCCGAAGCTGTGGGTGTTGGTCGTACCCTGGGAGGCCCAGTCCTTGATCCGAACCTGAGGGGTATCCTGTCCTTATTCTCCGTGAGCTGTACCTGCTCACAGTCTGGCATTCCTTTTCTGAGGGTCCCTGTCCCCGTCTTCCCAACTGACCCGTGGCCAGGGTTGGTCTTCAATCTGAATTAGGTAAATATAGATTGTGGGTTTGCGTATCTCTTTTTCTCTCTCTCTCTCTTTCTCTCTCTTGCCTGATCTGTTAGAGCATTTTTACCTGTGTTATTGCCTTATTGCCATTGAACTTATATGTGCCTGAATTTTAGTTGGTTCCTTCTCTCCCCCTCTCCTTTAGAAATTCATTGATTTTATAAACCATAGCATGTTCCCGTTTTTCCCTTTCCTTTAGTGGGTTGCAGTGAGCTTAGCAAGAATATTCTGAACACTTAGGTTAAGTACATGTTCTAAGTCCCATCCCATTCCTATGTTCTAGTATAACGTTGCAGTGAATAGTACGTGCTAAAACTTCTCCCTGTAGTTTCCCATATATTCTAAATGGTCATATTTTTTGTGCAAAGTTACCTTTTGGTACTGATTTTGATGTTTGATATATTACTCTGTGTATCGCTTATTATTTTGGCTTCTTCACTTTGAAATCTTATATAAAAACTCGAACTTAATCAGGTGTCTGTGGTCATTTTACAAAACTGTGGAAAGTATTTTAAGGATTTTAAGGTGTATTGGATGTTAGGCCTGTCTACTTTTCTTTAACAGCTCCAGGTCCGTCAAGGAATTGCGCCTGTGGTAAGTCGGGTGCATGGTAAGCAGAGGTAAATCCAAACTTGATTACTCCTAGCAGCGTGCAGGAGGAGAAATCCTCACCCAGTTTCACCCAAACGAAATTAATGTGTTCTTCACGCCAAGGGCCCAGTGCGTGTTAGAGAATTGGTATCCCGGGTGACCTGGGGAAAACTGCGCGCTCTAGCAGAAGGCGCCCTTGCCCCAGGCTGTCGTCTCCCACCTTCAGCCTACATCGAAACTGCTGCATTCGCTCAGGTTCTCCATAAAGGTGCCGAAGTCACATCTGACTCCTCCTCAGACAAACCCTTTCATCAGAGCTGTTGTGGACACAGTGCAGTTTCAGGCCTATCCTCCCGAGCAGCGAGTCCAGGATATTCAGGTTATGATTCCAGTGTTTCAGCCTCTATCCTGGATTTCGGTCAGACTGACTCTGAGGCTGTTGGGCCTCATGGCATCCTGCATCCTGTTGGTAAAGCATGCCAGGTGGCGAATGCCTGCTTTGCAGTGGGACCAGAAGTTCCAGTGGGCACCGCATCAGGAAAATCTCACTGAGTTGGTCCAGATCTCGGAGGGAAATGCAAGAGATCTGCAGTGGTGTTTGGTGAAGCACGATTGAGTCAATGGCAGACCCCTCTCCCTTCCCCAACCAGATCTTACAGTCTTGACAGATGAGTCACTTCTGGGATGGGGCGGTCATCTGGGAGTGGAGGAGATCTGGAGACTTCAGAGCTGCACATCAATTTGTTGGAGCTTCGAGCGATTTGGTTGGCGCTGAAGGCATTTCTTCCCACTGTCAAGGGGAAGTTAGTGTAGGTGTTCACAGACAACACCACCGCCATGTGGTACTGCAACGAGCAGGGCGGGGTGGGATCGTGGACCCTTTGTCAAGAGGCCCTGCGTCTCTGAACATGGCTGGAACAGCAGAGCATACCCCTGGTGGTTCAACATGTGGCAGGTTCTCTAAATGCCAGGGCAGACAAACTCAGCCGTCAATGCCTAGAGGATCACAATGGCGTCTCCAGTTGGAGGTGGCGCAATGTCTCTTTCAGCAGTGGGGAGAGCCTTGGTTAGATCTGTTCGCCTCCGAAGAGAACGCGCAGTGTCAGCAATATTGCGTGCTGGAGTATCCAAGGCGGCTATCGCTCAGTGACGCTTTTTATAGAGAGTGGAGCTCAGGCCTGCTGCAATGCCTTTATGCCCATACCACTATTGCTCAGAGTTCTGAAAACAATCAGAAGCGACCGGGCTCGAATCATTCTTGTGGCTCCAGACTAGGCGAGGAGAGTTTGGTATCCAGAGCTTCTGAAAATGAGCATCGATCCTGCGATCAGGCTGCCCCTTTTGGAAGCTCTTCTGATGCAGCAGCAGGGGAGGGTCCTCTACCCGAACCTGTCAACTCTTCACCTCCATTCGCGGAGATTGAGCAGAGGTAGTTGATGGCTTTTGACCTTCCTTCTGAAGTATGTAATGTTATTTTGGCAGAGAGGTGGCCCTCCACTAAGACGGTATATGCTACAGTTGACTAAAGTGTGTATTATACTATACAGAAAGAACAATAGACCCTCTTTCTGCTTCTCTTTCTACTCTTCTTTTGTTTATTCTTACCCTTGCCTAGCAAGGCTCTGCTTTGGGTACTTTTAAGGGTTATCTTTCTGTTCTATCCGCTTTTTTTGCA
Organism: Lissotriton vulgaris; assembly: GCF_964263255.1. NCBI lineage: Eukaryota > Metazoa > Chordata > Amphibia > Caudata > Salamandridae > Lissotriton > Lissotriton vulgaris. The sequence goes on along the minus strand of NC_141693.1, from coordinate 1,849,067,162 downwards.
GCTGTCAGACCAGCCCTTCTTTAGGTCACCATTTTTAAACAGGGTTTTGAAGGGGCTAACTCACTTGTTCTGCCCACGCCCTTTGTTATACCACAGTCGGACCTTAATTTGGTCCTCCCTTTTCTAATATGTGCTCCTTTTGAGCCCCTGCGCACCTGTCCTGTAGGAGGTTGGCTTAGTATATGGTGCACACTTATTTAAGTGAAGCACCCTGCACTAATACAAAGAACCCCTATGGTGGTTTTAGTGGTCTTAGACAACCATAGAAAGCTCTCTAAGTGGCATGGTGTATCATGCCCTTTTCCCGTTCGTAAACGGTCCGATTCTCAGAATCGGCCTGTTTGTGAACTGGAAAAGGCCTTTTGGGATGTATCATCCCAAAAGGGCATCGAAAATTAGAGAATCGCAAAATTTGCGATTCTCTATTTTGCGATTACAGTTAAGGAATCGCAAATTGCGATTCATTAAATGCGATGTAGAAAGCACCTAAGTTGGTCAAATTTGGCATAAGAAATCGCAAATTACCACCAACTGACAGTTGGTGATAATTTTCGAATTCTTTGAAAAAAGCACATTTTGCTTTTTTCAAAGTGCCATGTGGCACACATATATGCCCTTAGGGCAAGTATGCGTGCCACATGTGCACACATGCTCATTTCAGGGGTTCATCAGGGTGTCCTTATGACACCCTTGCACCCTTGAAAAAGCATTCTCAATTTGCGATTCTCTAATTGCTTATCGCAAATTGAGAATGTCTTCCCATTCATTCCTAAGGGCCTCCTAGCCCATAGGAATGAATGGCAAGGTATTCCTTATATGCGAATCTTAATTTGCAATTCGCAAATAAGGAATATGTAGGGTTCGCAAAATCTTTAGCAAATCCTACATTCATTGCATTTTGCGATTCTCTAATTGCGATTCTCTAAAAATCGGAATTTGCGAATCACAAAATGGTTTCTTCATACATATGCCCCTTAGTCCTGAAGGAGTGTAAAGCAGCTTGTTTTACCAGAACTAACCATATAATGTAGGTTAAATGAAAAAGAACCGCACAGTGTAGTTACAAAAATAATGATATTTATTGTAAACACTCCCTAACACATTGGTATATCTCTTACCTGGAGATATCAACACAATACACACAATATTTCAAATAAAAACAGGTAAGTAAGCACAAATACACAGTGGTATCCAGGGTGAGACCAAACAATATACTAAAGAAGTGGAATGCGAACTGCAACCGAAATTGAGACTTAGACCAGAAGACTTAGAAGAGCTGGGTACCCAAGGAACCACCCATGGTTAGTACCCAGGAACCCCATGTAGGCTGTGTGCAGAGTGGAACACAGCAGCGTACACAATGCAAGTCATGGTTGCAGTTGTTAAGGACCCTTTCCAGTGGATCCTGAAGAATCCCCATGAACGATGGAAGGTTGGAGAGTCACCCCACCCGTAGATAAACCAGGAACCAGGATATCTACACCAGGGAGGTCGGGTGCAAAGGTGTGAAGTGGCGTCGGAAACCGCTGTAGACCACAATGGAGGACCTCAGTAAAGATGCTGCTGGTGACGAAGGTGAAAGAGTCCGGTGGAATCCAAGGATGAATTGTGGAAGAGGAGTACCTACAAGCGGGGAGGACAGAGTCTATGCCACTCAGGAGTGACCAGGAGGCACTGAAGACCAATGACCACTGATGACAGAAGATGCAGGAGTGATGATTGAGACCTTGCCGCTGCAGTTGTGAGGACCAGGCAATGCTGTGGAAGACCAGGAGCCGTTCCTAAGCTGTCCCACGTCGGAAATCAAGAACCAGGGAGTCGGTGTCTGGTGGGAGCACCAACAAGCCTTGGCAGCAGCAACAGACCTGGAAAACTAAAAAGGTGCAGCGCTGGGACCAGCAAGGACCTAGGGACTCACCAAGTGCAGGAGAGTCAGAATAGGCCCTGAGCAAGCAGGGGAGCCAACTGAAGCCAAAGAAGACCCTTAAGGGACCCACAAGAGTCGCAAGAGGACCTTGAGCAACTCACCAAAGATGCAGGCCCACGGTGCAGAGGATGCTGTGAGGACGAAGATCATGGCAAGAAAGGATGCTGGAAGCTGGAGCTTCTTGTAGCCCGAAGATCTCTGGAGGACAGAGTCAACAAGTCTTGGCAATGACAAGTTGATGGGATGCACAGGGGTTCAGTTCCAGCGGTTCTGACTAGGGATAGTGGCTGTGGTAAATAAAATTACCGGGACTATTTTTCGATACATTAAATGATAATAAGGATAGCTCAATAAAATGAGCTAATTTAATAGCATTAAAAATCGGAACCTCCTGAGGCTTGAGCCGGGAGTAGAAGCGGAAGCGCTGACGAATTTTTTAAAAATTGAAACTGTTGTGTTTTAACCCACCTCCGCTGCACTCATCCCCCTCCTGAGCACCTCGCGCTGCACAAACCCCCGGGAGGACAGCTGATCAATACGCTGCCACCGGAGAGGGTTTGTTTACTCTCGATGCCATTGACCTTGGCCACGCCCACCGGACAGGCCACGCCCCCTCACTCGCGCAGAGGCTATAAAAGCGCGCTGAAGTCTAGCGCCGTTAGCATTAAAAATCGGAACCTCCTGAGGCTTGAGCCGGGAGTAGAAGCGGAAGCGCTGACGAATTTTTTAAAAATTGAAACTGTTGTGTTTTAACCCACCTCCGCTGCACTCATCCCCCTCCTGAGCACCTCGCGCTGCACAAACCCCCGGGAGGACAGCTGATCAATACGCTGCCACCGGAGAGGGTTTGTTTACTCTCGACGCCATTGACCTTGGCCACGCCCACCGGACAGGCCACGCCCCCTCACTCGCGCAGACGCTATAAAAGCGCGCTGAAGTCTAGCGCCGTTAGCATTAAAAATCGGAACCTCCTGAGGCTTGAGCCGGGAGTAGAAGCGGAAGCGCTGACGAATTTTTTAAAAATTGAAACTGTTGTGTTTTAACCCACCTCCGCTGCACTCATCCCCCTCCTGAGCACCTCGCGCTGCACAAACCCCCGGGAGGACAGCTGATCAATACGCTGCCACCGGAGAGGGTTTGTTTACTCTCGACGCCATTGACCTTGGCCACACCCACCGGACAGGCCACACCCCCCCCGCGTATACATCCTGACTACAGCCTATAAAAATGTGTCTCTTCAGGAAGCGCAGCGGACGAGCGCAGCGGGCCGAAGGCGCGCATAAGGCAAGCTCGTCTGCGCTCGTCCGCGCCGAGTCCGGGCCAGGGGCCATACCTCCTACCACCTAGGCAATCCAGACCCTGGCCTACAGCTCGGCTGCCCTCCATGATTTGAGACCTACGGTATATGACTGTCGAAGGTATGCTCCTGATACCACACCCCTCCCTGTCAACTGTCCAAAATGCACTGCACCCCTCCCCACAAGGCACAGAAAACTCCCACGCCACGAATACCGTATGCTTCTCTTAAACTGCCGATCCCTCCCTAAACACAGGCTGGAAATATCCCTTTTACTAGAAGAACGTAAACCAGACGCACTGTTTCTCACGGAAAGATGGTTAACGTCTGACTCTGACCCCGATGTGGTTGCCGCCCTTCCC